>NW_008346898.1:2502590-2547569 GCF_000622305.1 Nannospalax galili | reverse complement strand
TCCCTCCCTCCCTCCCTTCCTTCTACGGAGAGATATTCTAACTTTCCTGGGATAGCAGATTTACCAAGCTTCTACCTGAATGTATGATGTGGAGTAAACAAATTGCAAGCATACAATCCCTGAACCCTTTAGGTTAACTATCTAAGGTCTAAATAGTGTGATGCATGCATCTTAAAGACAGACTATTGGATAAAGGCCAATCAAACCCAAAGTAAAAGACAATTTCACACAAATCCTGTTAGAAATGAACTTTTAAAGTCTCCTAACCTCCAGTTCCCATCTACACGAAATTCCTCTACAAGCTTTGAGAAGCCGAAGGACGTCAATCCACTTTTTTCAGAAAATTACAAAACAATATTTCTAGGTTGAACTGGAATCTGCTTTTCCTGTAACTTCTAACCACTGGTCTTTAATTATACACCCCGAAGCTATGCAAAAATAGATCAAAGTCTTCTTTCACGTGATAGCACTTGAAATATTTAAAGTCAAAGTACTATTATTACTATTCTTGTTTATTGAGTAACTGCTACATGCCAACACATGGTTATCACTCTTCATCGTATACTGAGAGGCAGGTAACAGTTGGAAACAGTGATACAAAGACAGGGTCAGGGTAGGAAGTGAAGGGTTGTTGGATCTGATCATCCTATGTCAACATCTTCTAGTAAAGAATTACAAAGAATCCAGAGAATTGGATCTGCCAGGTTGTTTCAAACTTAGATATATCGTGATGGATTAATGGAACATCAAGTTTGTGGACTTGATTTATTACTTTTTATTATTGAGACTTATGGTATGCTCACCCCTCTTTGTACTCCTGTCCCGAGCCTGAAAATGTCAAGGGGAGCCAATGGATGGCCTCAGGAGATGCTACCTCTTGGTGAACAGCAGCTGAGCATCTCTTCATCTCGGAAGGTCACTGTTTACTCTTCAGCGTTCTCGGGCCCCAGTTTTCTGCAGAATGGGATTTGCCTTTTATTCCTGCTTCCATCTGACCTGTCACCACCTCCTTCCCCTTTGCTCTTGTATCCCAAAGGCCAGGATGGTGAAATTCCCAGGTCAACATGTAAGTAACATATCCATTTTCATTGATGTATAACAAACCACATCAAAACATACTGGCATAAAGCTAATGTCAGCATTGCCTGACATTATATGGACAATGTTGGCATTGAAAAGTAGCATCGTGTGTCTGATGCCTCAGATGGGAAGTCTCAAGAGCCACAGGTGGCTTGCTACCTGGGCCTGTAATCATCCAAAGACACTACACACACACACACACACACACACACACACACACACACACACAGACACACACACACCAGGAGGCAGATAGCAGCTGTCAGCTGGGACCTCAACTGGACTGTTGGTCAACGCATAGCTCTTGGTGTGGTCTTCCCACATGGACTAGTATGGGCTTCCTCACAGAATGGTGGGTAGATTTCAAGAGGCTTATGAACAAGCATTCCCACACAGAAAAGTGAAAATACATGGTAATGATCTGATCTCATGTCACATAACATGACTGCCCTAATCTATTTGTTGAGACTGTGAACAAAGGTCTTCCCAGATTTAAGGGAAGAGACATAGGCCCACCATCTAATAGATGAAGCATTGGGATGAGAGCTATTGTTATGGCCACTTCTGAAAAATATAATTTTCCACAGAGAAGAACAGAAAGACCATCTAATGAGACCCTGCTATGTATTAGGAACTCTTTAACATTCTAAGCCATATCTAATTTAGAGATTCTTTACTCTGAAAACCCAAAGATGTCCTCTTCCATTAATGCTTAGAGTTGAAAATAGGAGATGGGCATAAGCCCTAAAGGATCTCACCCTTAGCTTCTGTCATGGACTGGGATGCCATAAATTGTAAAAGACAACAGAAAACTCTGGAAGGAGGAGAACATGTACTAAGTAGTCATGCGATTTCTAGTTTTTGCCTGTAGAGGATTGCATTTCCCAGCTCCCTTGTTACTGGATACCAAGTAGCTAGTTCATGTCAATTATCCTAAGAGGTGATGCTCTAATGACAGACCTAATGCTCTAATGACAGAGCTTTCTTTCCTTGACATGGTGGCTGTTAACATTCATGATAGTGGTAGCTCTTTTAGCATGGGGCAGAACATGTACTGTTGTGACATTTCCTGGGGAAATGTGACCAAAATTTTTGTTTACCCCAAATAGGGCACCAATGATAAACTAAGAAATGATTCTACTGAAGTTTAGTTTGTTGGACCACTTGGTTTATTGGGGCTAATTACAGGAGCATGGGCAAGAGGTTAGTTACAGGAGCATAGGTCAAAGGTACCAAAAGGACCTACCCAGCACAAACGCTACATCCCTAGAACTCCCTGCCCAACTTGTAGGCAGCTCCACCAAAAACAATCTCCTCTCCCCCAGAAACTGCTTACTGCTTATTTAACTTTGGGGAGGAGCCTAGTGAATCTTGTGACTTTCTGAACTTCCTAAGTCTCGTATTATTAGCTTTGGAGTTTTCTGAGCCACTCTCCTCCTTGTAGGACAGACGTTCAATTTGGAGAAAATAGATATCCAACACCTGCTGACCCTTAGGGACATGTGAAATGAATGAGAAACAAACATCTGTTATGTCAAGCCACTAAGATTTAAGGGAGTATTTGTTACGGCGGCGTAACTAGCCTATTCTAACTGATATAGGAGGAGGAAAGAAGGGGAACATTCAGGCATCTCCAAGGAGCGTTATGGAAGACCAAAGGAGGCCCTGTTGGGTAAATTAGATCAACATTTGGTTCCATTCCCTAGCTTCCCTGAGCTTCATGATTGTCTTATGATAAAATGCTTCTGAATGGCTTTCAAATTACACAGGTGTGTCTAAGGTGACTTGGCCCTCTAATTCCTGTCATTCTCTACCCCCAGCATTTTGGCTTCAGTGCATTTCAGCTGGATCTATTCTTTCTCACAGACATCATCTCAAAGCAACTCAAAGATAATAACCTTTAGCCAGATTCAAGACCAGGATACTTACGACTCCCTCCGCTACTTAACCCCCGGTCTGAATGCTAACGACACTCACTAGGCAACATCCTCTGTCTCCTGCAGGTTGGTAAAGATGCCAATGCTTTGTCAGTACAGTGCACACAGTACTGCCCCCACCAACTTACTGAGCATCTTTGGAAGATGCCTGGGGCTGACAGCAGCCGGCATTCACCACATTCCTGAAAGTCTATCTTGCCAGGCAGGAAGAAGGGAAACCTTTGTGCTGCTGGGTTCCCAGCTCACAGCACCCCACCAACAACCAGGAGGCCTTGTTTGGACCATTGTCTTGCCTGATAGAAACAGAGGCTCCCAGTCCTGGCAGAAGCAGCTGGGCTCCACGCCTGGACGGCAGGAGGTGGGCCAGAGCTAACCTCAAACCCCCACCCCACCATCTGCTGCTCTGATTTTCTATTGCTGTCCGGTTTTTAAGAAATAAGCTCAAGGAGAAAACAAAGCAAACTTGTAGAAAACAATGTGAAGGGTAAAAGAATTTATATTTAGAGTCTGGCCCAAAGAAAAAGTGTATTTTTATCATCTTTAGTTCTATAATCCTATGGTTTTTGACAAACTTTTTAAAGGAACAACAAATTATAGCATTCCTTTACCGCTTGGTATTAGCTCCGGGAGTCTCTGGTTAGTCCCTCCTGCCCTCTCAACATCATCCCAAATCCCACCCGGGGTTCCTAACAGATGGGAAGCTTCCTCTCTGGGCTTGAGCTCTTCTTAAGGCATGTGCAGTCTTTGAGACTATACTTTATATTTGGGCTATTTCCCCCTTCAGTTGTCTTCATTTCCCCCAAGGAAACAGACTTTCCTACAGTGCTTTGCAGAAGGGCAAAGCCTGTTGTAAGGGACCCTAAGGGGTCACTTAGTAATGAGGATGACACACTCCCTGATTCCTCTTGGTCTGCCAGGAAAACTTTGTTTTCAGTTCCGACAGGGCCCCTTCACCTGACCTGCTTACAGTCACACAGCCCTGAACTCGCCATTTATAGCCACATGTCTATCAGCACCCACTTCTTTGCTTAAGTTGACCCATCCAAACTTAGGGAAGGAGAAACCACTGAAACTCTTAAAACCCAAATTCTTCTGGGGGGACATTGGATTTCAGTGTCCTGGTTCCCTTTCCACTTGTGAAGAGCTTTACCTTTCTGTATGAATATGTGTGTGTGTGTGTGTGTGTGTGTGTGTGTGATTCTTTATGTGTATCGATAATGTGTGTGTGTGTGTGTGTGTGTGTGTGTGTGTGTGTGTGATTCTTTATGTGTATCGATGTGATTATTCAGCTTTCAATAAAAGTCTGTTTGAAGGGCTGGATATATGACTCAGCTGCTCTTGCAGAGGGCCAAAGTTTGATTCCCAGCACCCACATGGCGGCTAACAACCATCTATAACTCCAGTTCCAGGGCATCCAACGCCCTCTTCTGACCTCCATGGGCAGTGCATAGGTACACTTACATGCAGGCAATACATTCGTACAGATAGAATAAAAATAATATTTTTTTTAAAGTCTGACTGCCACTCTCTGTTGATGTGAGATTTTTCATGCCTTTTAATTATTTAATTGGCTGAGAAAATGAATTCAGTTCTAACCCTGGATAGATACTGTGCCACCAGCATCAATGTGACTTCTGCTAAGCTAGTCCGATGCACCTCATGGGGCAGAGGTTGAGGGCTAACTTCAAGAACAAGACACAGCACAGAATCCACAACATAAAGGCTGTGAAAACATCTGGTTTCCTGTGTGGACACTGAGCATCCAGAAGTAGAAGCTATGGTGGTCGTAGGGTCCCAGCTCTGATCTTGTCACAAGGAATGGGCAAGGTTTCAGGGTCTTTTGAACATTGTATCGGGCCACAGAGCCTCCCAGCCCAGTACTAGACAATGGAATTATGGCAAAAATTAGGTAAGCCTCTTCTGGGCCTGGCTAGCACACACTTCCTATGCAGTCTTCTATACTGACTTCCCCAATTTCAAAATGGCAGAGTCATGTAATGGAAAGAATCTGGATCCCTGAGCAAGGCTTCAAAGAGTCACCAGGGGGAGCTCATGGAGACACAGCAGACTCTAATAGTAGCAGAAAAGAGACTGTATGTCAGGCATTGAGTTCTGAGGGCTATATTGCAGCCTAGCTCATACTGTATGATTAGTTAGTACGCAGTTGAGCAATGAACTGAAGAATAATTAGAGGTTAAACCGAGAAGAGGTGACAGCATTCGAGAGAGTAGCCAGCCCTGTGCAAAGGCCTCGTGATGAGGGGGAGAAAGAAAAACTGTGGACATGCATGTGGACAGCATGAGGTTTGAGACCTCAAGATTTCAGAGGTTGGTGGAAGCTAGTCTATAAGATTTGTGCACTGGCCAAACGAAGATGGACTGGCAAGACTCATGCTGACTCCTGTTCCTCTTGCCCCGAGTCTCTGCCTGGGCTCCTCTCTGCTTGTTTTCAAGTCTGAGACCCTGCACTTAGCTGCCAGCCTGCCTCACTCCCTGATGCTGAGGGCCTTGGGAAGAAGTTGTACTTTTCCATTCTATAGTAAGCTGCCCACATCAAAGCCTAAGAAGCCACAGGCATTTGGGGAGTCACGGGTCAGATATTTAATTATTCTAATCTAGAAGCCTGCTCTCCTCACACTGCCAAGAACAGAGAGTTCCTTTTTGAAAAATAGGGTAGTTCCTTGGAAAGATTGAGTCTCATCCTTGATCCACAAAGCTCTCAGACCCCTCAAGACTTCCAAAGCTTTTAAACGTAGATGCATCTCCTCCTTACCCACAATATGTGCAAGACAGGAAGTTCCCATGTTCATGGTGGCGTAAGGAGGATGGTCTGAGATGTATTTTATTTTCATTTATTTTTAGGGCAAAGTCACCTTTAGAGCCAGGCATAGTTGTACACGCCTGTAATTCTAGCACTCTGGAAGTAGAGAGAGGAAGATCAGGAGTTCAAGGTTATCCTCAGCCAGATACGGAGTTCAAGACCATTTTGGGCTACAATGACACCCTGTTTCATCCTCTCCCCACAAAGAAAGAAAAACCACCTTTAAAATGGGAGGCAGGGGACTGGAGAGATGGCTCAGCAGTTAAGAGCACTAACTGTTCTTGCAGAAGACTCAGGTTCGAATCCCAGAACCTACATGGTAGCTAACAACTGTCTGTTAACTCCAGTTCCAAGGGATCCAACACCCTCTTCTGTCCTCCGTGGGCACTGCACAACATGGGTGCATTTGTTTTTGTTTTTGTTTTTTTAAGTAAAGCAAAATTTAAAATGGGAGTCTGGAGTGAACATGTATTTCTAAACAGCTTTGTTGATCTGATGAAATCAGATAAGGAAAAACTGTAAAAATACAGAGCTCAGGACATTTCCACCCCTGTTTTGCTCTTTTTTTTTTTTTAATCTTTGAGAGAGCTAATGAAAAGAGGAAGCTCAAAACCCCAATTCTATTGATGTTTGGACACACAACTGCTGGGTTTAAGAACCAGAGGAGATCAAAGAGAACTGGCCCATTCCGGTGAAATTATAGCAGCACTGGCAGAGGGTGTGGGGCTCGTTGGGATCTAGAGGCAAAGAGTTGTTAACACACCTTTCTGTGAGCGCATGATGGTGGGGGGGGGTGTCTTTCCACTGCACACTCATTCAACTGATGCCTTGTCATCCCCAAAACCATCAAGTCCCCAATACCATTGCCCCAAGAGATGAAATGGAGAATGGAGACTCTCGCTTAGTCTCAAAAGAAACTTGAACCTGAAATTTTAACAAGCTTAGAGAATGAAATCCATTCTTGCTGGGATCTGGGAGGAGAGGTTGAAATGCAGAGGCGGCTTCAGAAGCTGAAACTTATCAGCCTTCACGGAGTCTTTTTTTCTAAATTATTATTTTTAAAATATTGTGTGTGCATTTGTGTATGCATGGGAGACATGGGGGATGCACATGCCACAACACAAGTGTGGATGTCAGAAAACAGCTTGTAGGAGTCCATTCTCTAGTTCTACCATGTGGATTCCAGGAATTGAACACAGGTCGTCAGGCTTGCTGGCAAGCCCCTTTACACACTGAGACATCTCGTCAGCCCCATCACCGAGTCTCTTACTGTTTTGCTCTGTGTGTGTGTGTGTGTGTGTGTGTGTGTGTGTGTGTATACATGGAGGCCAGAGGACCACTTTGGGTGTCATTTCCCCCTTAGGATAAGTCTACCTTGTCTTTTGAATCAGGATCTCTCATTCGGACCAGAGCTTGTGGATTAGGCTAGGCTGGCAGAACACGGTACTCCAGGGATCCTCCTCCCTCTGCCTTCCTAGCACTAGAATTACAAGCATATGCCCAGCATTTTTTTTAAAACATGGGTACTAGAGATCAAACTCAGGTGTTCATCTTTGCAAGGCACTTTATCAACTGAGATGTCTCCACAGCCACAATGTGCTTTTAAGTGGATATGCCAGTGGATTCCCACATCATCTGTCCTATGAATCCAGGTGAGGCCTTGTAGCCTGAGACCTGACTACGAGGTGAGGAGGATGCCAAGCAGGTGTAGCAGAACAGGTGGAAACATTTGGGAAAATCCACCTGGGTGGTCCTTCCACAGCCCATCAAGGGCTCCCTAAGTCTAGTGCTGATGGGAAGGACTGATCCTCTGCATTAAATACTGGGGATGTGACCACTCCAAACGGCTGTCTTTCTTCTTTACTCCTCAACCCAGGCCAATTGAAAGAGCAGGAAATTGAAAGGCCTTATGCTAATCGTCTCCATCCGAAACTAGTCATTGCAAAGGAAAAATCCAACTCCCAAGTACAGCTTTTGACAATAGCTGAAGAGGATTCCACAAATACCAAGCGATTTTCGTATTAGCTTAATTCACGTGTAAACAGGAAAGTGCATTAACTTCAAAAGGCAGAGTCTCACATTTTGAAAGCATGCAAACTGGCTTGCTCATACTCTATAATGGCAATGACAACAGCGTTATGAATAACTGGAACTCACTTAGCTCCTTGTAGGTCAGGCACTGTACTGTGAGTTTTATAACAATATGAGATTTATGTCTTAGAACAACCCAGTGAGGAACATAGGTGCTTTATTAGCCCCATTTTACAGATAAAGAAACTGGGGCACAGAGAGGCTAAATGACAAGGCATAATCAGTTGCTTAGCCAGGAGATGGCAGAGCTGTATTTTAACACTAGTCCATCTACCCACACTTCCTGTAACCCCCAGCCTATATGCTCCATCAGCTGCCCACCTGACTCTCTGGAGGTAGTTGATCAAGTTTCCCATAATAGAGATTTGAATCTCTAAATCAGCAGAGAGAGGGCAGAATTGACAGGCGATGGTTTGAGAGCCTATGATCTTATTCTGACTTTGATAAGGAAAGTACACTTAGGAAAAATAACCACCTTGGGCTAGAGCAATGGCTCATTCAGTAAAGTGCTTGCCTTGCAAACATGGGGGTCTGAGTTGGATCTCCAGAACCTGCCTAAAGAGAAGAAGGGCATGGTGAGGGCCTCCTATAATGCCAGCACTGGGGAGGCAGAGGCTAGAGGGTCCTTGGAGCTCATTGGTCAGTCAGTCTACCCAAACCAGCAAACTCTATGCATGCCAATTAGAAATCCTATTTCAAAAGAGGTGAATGGTATTCCAGAGGATAGTACCTGAGGTTGTCCTCTGGCCTACACACACACACACACACACACACACACACACACACACACACACATATAAATACTTACCTTGCCATTGTATCCTTGATCAGCCTACAGGAGAATGCACCAATGAAGGCTGCATTTCTATCTTGGCAGGAAGTAACTGTCCAGATTTGAGCAGAACAACTTTATTCTCCTGTGTAAATTGACTTCTTCACTTCTTGGGGGTGTCCGCAATGAAACGGATTATGGTGTGTTGCCACCTGCAAATTACAGTGTGTGTTCATTTGCTCTTCTGTTGCTGTGATAATCACCGTCCCCAAAGCAACCTGGGGAGAAAATGGTTTATTTCATCTTACACTTCCAGGTCACAGTCTGTCATCGAGGGAAGTCTGGGCAGGAACTCAATGCAGGGGAGCCTGAAGCAGAAACCATGGAGGAATGCTGTTTGCTAGCTTGTTAGCTAGCTAGCTGGAGTACTCTCTCACTCTTTTTCTCTCTCTTTTCTGCTCAGCTAGCTTTCTTATACAGCCCATGCCCACCCACAGTGGGCTGGGCCCTCTTATACCAATTATCAATCAAGAAAATGACCCACAGACATGCCCACAGGTCAACCTGATGGAGTGAGTTTTTCAATTGAGGAACCCTCTTCCCAGGTATATGAAGTTGACAATCAAAATTAGCCATCACACGTATTTGCTCCTGCTAATTGGCAGGTACCATCTAGCTCACCCTATCTGACTCTCACAACCAATATCTCTACAAGGCATGCACTTTCACCCAGTTTTTCAGATAAAGAGACTAGAACCTGAGTTGTAAAATTATGTGCCAATTGACATGGGTGCATTTACACACATGCGGGCAATACGCTCATACACATAAAATAAAAATAATAATAAATATTTTTTAATTACATGTCAATACTGTATAGCTCCTAAGCTGTACAGGTGTGATCTGAATACAGTGTTCAAACTTTCCCGCTTCCCTGTGACCACAACTGCATTTCTCTAATGGCCCACTTCTCCTCTGGTCATTTTCTCCTCTGTCCTGGTCTTGTGTAAGACACCATCATCCTGTACCCTTGTCACAAACTTGAACTCTTGGGGCTGGGGAGATGGCTCAGTGTGTAAATGCTTGCTCTGCAATGAGGACCTGAGCTCAGTCCACAGCATCTATGTGGAAAGCCAGATATGGATGCATGCACCTGTAATCCCAGTCCTGGGGAGGAGGAACCACATGACTCCCTGGGGCTCATTGACCAGCTAGCTTAGCACAATCAGGAAGCCCCAGATCCCTTGAGAGAGCCTGTCTTAAAAATCAAGTGGACAACTTCTGAGGGACAATACCTCAGATTGGCCTCTGCATGCACATATGCACATGGACCTATGCACATGTAAGCATACACACACACACACACACACACACACACACACACTTAAAAACAGAAATCTGAACTCTTTCTTGTCTTCCAACATTTGGTTGCGCCCACATCTAATCTCTCCCCAGTCCCATCATATCTAACTCCGTTATTACTCAAACATGTCCCTTTCTCTCCCCTACCAATGCTTTGGGTTGCCTTTTCTAATAATAGTCTATAGAAATGTGAAGAAACCACTAAAGAACGCATTAGAAAAGTTCAAAATGGGGAACTAGAAAGATGGCTCAGTGCTTAAGATCACTGGCTGCTCTTGTAAAGGACCAAGGTTTGGTTCCCAGCACACACATGGGAGCTCACAGTCATATAACTCCATTTCCAGGGAATCTGACACCCTCTTCTAGCCTCCGTGGGCATTTCATGCAATGATACGCTAACATATATGAAGGCAAAACACTCATACACATAAAATCAAAATAAATAGATAAAAAAGAGTAAAGTTCAAAATAGGGCTAGGGATATAGTTCAGTTGGTAGAGTGCTTGCTTTGATGCACAAAACCCTGGGTTCAACCCCAGCACCTCGTAAATCAGGGATGGTGATGATTCAGCATTTGGGAGGTGGAGAGAGGCAGGAGGATAAAAAATTCAAGGTCATCCTGTATAAGTTCAAGGCTAGCCTAGGCTACATGAGACCCTGTATTAAAAAAAAAAAAATTTAAGGGAGGGGAGAGGCAGTGGAGGGGAAATAAAAGGAAGAAAGAAGGGGAAAAGAAGGAAGAAAGGAAGATAGAAACTCAGTGAAAATCATCTTTCAGGTTGTCTTGTATTAGGAAGATAAGAGAGGAAGGAAGGAAGGAAGGAAGGAAGGAAGGAAGGAAGGAAGGAAGGAAGGAGGGAAGGAAGGGGCAGATTCAAGACAGTGCTGTGACTATGTGTGTTAGTACACACACCTAAAATCCAAGCACTTGGGAAGCTGAGGCAGGAAAGCCAAAAATTTGAGGCCAGCCTGGGCTACCTTTAAAAAAAAGGCATTTGTTGGGGGCTGGAGAGATGGCTCAGTGGTTAAGAACACTGGTTGTCCTTGCAGAAGACCCGGGTTCAAATCCCAGCACCCACATGGCAGCTAACAACTGTCCATAACTCCAGTCCCAGAGGATCTGATGGCCTTTTCTGTCCTCGCAGGCATTACGAGGGTGCACTTACCTACATGCAGCAATACACGCATACACATAAAATAAAAATAATAATTTTTTTTTAAAAAGGCATTTGTTGAGGAAAGCTACTGGCAGCATAGACTCACTGTGAGTTTGAAAGTCATTCCAGGTGGGAGGGGAGTCTACTGCACTATATTTTGAACGTTTTGGGGTCTTGTTTCCACCCTGACTGAAATACACTTTCACATCTCTTACAGCTATGAAAACTGATACAACCTTTTTGGAAAATAATTTAGCCATATATATCAACAGCCATAAAAACATTCATGCCCTTTGACCTAGTATTCCCATTCCTGGAGTTTATCCCAGGAAAATAATTCAAAATAAGTAGAAAACAAGACATCTGTGTATAGATGTTTATTACCTCAGAATCTAAAAGCAAAAATACTGAGCTATACTGGAACAGCGAAGCAAATTTCACTGAGATCACCTTAATGTTACATTAGGCAACGGAAAAACTAGGTAGAAAATGGGGAAATACACAGGAAGTCGTGCTGAACAAAGTATGTATGTGCCCCAATTACAAATGCATAAAAACATATATTTGTGTAGATGAAAAATGGAAGGGGCTGGGGAGGAATGTAAATAATGTGTATGATTGATTAGTGGGATTATGGGCATGGCTTCTCTGATGCTTGGAAGGAAATGTTTCAAAGCCCTTTGAAGCTCTCTAATGAAGGGGGTGGTGGTGACGGTGAGTGGGGACTCAGCCACAGACCTGAAGACGGAAGGGGGTCCTGCAGATTTCTGCTCTGCACAGGGCAACTGGCCAGCTCCCCACACAGAGCCGTAGTTGCCCTACATCCAGACAGCTGGCAGAACCTTTGGAGGCCTTTCATGCCAGGCTGGCACCTTGTTCAGCGGAGCGGCTGAAAAGCCTTCTCTTCTCCCCAACCCCCATCACCACCCCTAACCCCCACCCTCCCCAAGAAGGCAGCCCTGGGTTTTGTTTCTTCTATTTCACCAGGTTCAGGAATTGAGCACAGGCCCTTTGTGAAAGGGTAAAACATACCTGTGGTCCAAACAGCAAGCAAAGGCATGCTTGGGCTAGAAGTCCACAGATTAGGATCCTGGGAGGGTGGGTGGAGGACTACAGGGATGCTCCCACAGACAGCAGTCTGTCCCTCTGGGCCCCAGAAGGATAAGCCTGTCCTCTATCTATGACTGAATGGTGACGAGTCCAACCTGCTGTGCTCCACCTAGCTGATTTTCAGCCAAGCCCCACTCAGACATCTACATATTATGAGCCCCCTCTGTATATGTATATGTATATATATATGTATATATATATATATATGTCTGTGCATGTGCATGTTTGTGTGTGGGGTTATACATGTGTGTACAGGAGGCCAGAGGTCAACCTCAGGTGTCATTCCTCAGGTACCATCCACCTTGCTTTTTGAGAAAGGATTTCCAGTGACCTGGGGCTCCCTGATTCAGCTAAACAAGCTGGCCAGCAAGGTCCAGGGATCCTCCTGCCTCTACCTCCCCAGTATTGGGTTGCGAGTAGGCACCCCCAAGTCTCACTATTTAAAAATTACATTTGTGGGGCTGGAGAGATGGCTCAGTGGTTAAGAACACTGGTTGTTCTTGCAGAAGACCTGGGTTCGAATCCCAGCACTCACATGGCAGCTAACAACTGTCCGTAACTCCAGGTCCAGGGAATCCGATGGTCTCTTCTGTCCTCTGAGGGCATTGCACGGCACCAGTGCACTTACCTAAATGCAGGCGATACACACATAAAATGAGAATAATAAATAAAAAATTTTAAAAAATTACATTTGTTTTGCACACATGTTGGGGGGTGGTGTGCTTATCATAGCATATTTGTGGAGGTCAGAGGACAACTTGCAGAAGTTGTGGGTCCTGAAGCTAGAACTCAGGTTGCTGGGCTTGGCTGCGGCTGTCCTTTACTCACTGAGCCATCAAACTGGTCCCAAGTCCAACTTTTTTGCATGGGTTCTAGGGATCAAACTCAGATCCTCTGCTTGCCTGGACCTCACTTTCCTCACTGAGCCATCTCCCCAGACACCTCCCCTTCTCTCTCTTGCACCCCCCCATCTTTTCCCTACAAGCCCTCCCTGAGTGAGCCTGTCAGTGACACACACCCAAGGGCACAGGACCCTGTGCTCACCCATAACTGACTAATTAAGATGGGCTGTGCAGATGCCATGTTGGCTCCATCCATTTTGTCCCTGCTGAGCAGCCCCAGACCTGGCTATTTGCTAGAGGCCTAGGTGAGGCTGTCCACAGTGACATTCTGTAAGTAAACACCCCTTCATCACAGGCAGGATGCTTGCCGACAGTGGCTTTCATCTGGCTCCACACAAAAGGGACAGAGAATCAAGGCTTTGACTGATCAAAACACAGCCGGCGGGAAGCCAGCAGGAGTTCATTGCCCTTGCTGCCATCTTGGACTTCGCTCCCACGCAGCTGCCTTTGGGTTTTTAAAAACAGCATTTGGTCAGGACAGCATTTTAGCCAAGGCTGGCACAGAACTCAAAGGAGTTTGAAACTGGGTAGCTCCGAATCACAATGATTGCGCTTGGCCGTCCCTCTCTTGGCAGATGTCCTCTTTCGCAGAGACAATGGACAAATCTGCTTAGAAGAAAGCAGAGGAGGAGAGGCCGGAATCCATTAGCGGGAAGATGTTGTTACAAACAACATTTCCTTAAGAAGTGCACTTGCAAACTTCCAGGCCCAAAGGTAAATCTAATCAGGCTAATCCAGGATAAACTAGAAAAGAAGCTTCAAGGATGCTGGGAAAACTGTTTCTTCCTGTTGTTGTACATCAGGAGTTCCACCCGAGCTCTGGAGGGCATTCAAGAATAACACTTTTAAATATCCCACTTGAGGGCCAGCAAGATGGCTCAGTGGGTGAATGTACTCACTGCCAAGTCGACTTCCACATGCACACAGTGGCACATGTGTCCACATACACATGCAGGCAGATAGATGATAGATAGATAGATAGATAGATAGAATGATAGATAGATAGATAGATGATAGATGATAGATAGATAGATAGATAGATCCACAGTGACACACATGTTCACATATACACACAAACAATGCATACCCACATACATATATACATACAGATAGATAGAGATAGATAGATAGATGATAGATAGATAGATACATAGATGATAGATTCACAGTGACACACATGCTCATAGACACACACAAACAATACATGTCTACATACATACATACAGATAGATGATTGATAGATAAATTCACGGTGACACATACATCACAGTGACACACAGAAATACCACGTGTCCACATACACACATAATAGATTCACAGTGGCACCCACATCCACACACCAATAACATACATATCCACATACACATATAGATGATAGATAGAGAGATAGATAGATGATAGATAGATAGATAGATAGATGATAGATAGATAGATAGATTCACAGTGGCACACACTTCCACACACACACACAAAAAGATACATAGATAGATGATAGGTAGAGACAGATACATAGGTAGATGATAGATAAATAGAGAAATAGGTAGACAGATAGATGATTGATAGATAGATAGGTAGGTAGGTAGATAGATGATAGATAGAAGATGATAGATGATAGATAGATAGATAGATAGATGATAGATGATAGATGATAGTCACAGTGGCACACAGATAGATAGATAGATAGATAAATAGATAGATAGATGATAGATAAATTCACAGTGGCACACATTTCCACATACACACACAAATAGATACATAGATAGATGGAAGATGGATGATAGATAAATAGATATAGATAAGTAAACAAATGTAAAAAAATTTTAATATCGCACTTGCTCTCTTCTGATACAATGGGGCATTTTGCTGCTGCTGTGGATTTCAGTTAGGCCTGTTCAACTGGAGCACTGTGTGACATTTGAGGCTGGAACTTTCTTTGTCATGGAGAACTATCCTGTGCTTTGTAAGATGCTGAGCAGTATCCTTGATCTCTACTCACTAGAGGACAGTAGCTCTCCTTCAGCTGTGACAACCAAAGATGCCTGTGCCCAATGTGTCCACCCTGTGGGCTGCAGGAAGCTGTGTGCAGTCAAGGGTAGCTGTGGAATGCAGCCAACACAGAATCGTAAGCTTACTTAAAACTCTGAGGGGACTTCTTTTTCTTTTTTGTAACTTGTTTTTTTCTTACCAGAGCTAACCGAATTGTGTGGTTCACAAGGGTAAAATTTATAGACGACATCATGTCATTATCTCCAAAGTTTGGACACAGGCTGGAGAGTTGGCTCAGTCTGTAAAAAGCTCACCTTGCCAGCACAAGGACCTGAGTTAGATCCCTAGAACCACATCAAAAAAGCTGGATGTGTTCTGCATGAAATATACAAAAATTCAATAAAAAATTTACAAAAATGGATAATAATAATAATAAATAATAGATTTTTTAGAAGGCTGCATGTGATGGTATGCACTTGTAGTCCCAGTGCTGAGGAGATGAAGACAGGCAGATCCCTGGGGCTCACTGATCAGCTAGCTTAGCCTATTTGGTGAGTTCTAGGCCAGTGAGAGACTGTCTCAAATGAAAATAAAGATGGATGGCATATGAGGAACGACACCCAGGGCTGACCTCTGGCCTCCTAATGCACATGCATATGCATACACATGAACACACACATTCTTCTTCATATACACAAGCCAATGGATGTACACACCTGCAAGTTAAACATTGTCAAGTGTCCCTGGAGGTGGTCGCTCCCCACCTTTGAGACCAGACCCATGGATTTAGAGGACAGAGGAAGCTTTGCCAATTCAAAGAGCAATATTGCTTCCTCACCAACAGGTCAATATGGATGCGATGTTCCTGTGCTTTCTGTGGTAACTTGAACAGAAAGACAAAGTTTCTAAAAGGAGACTTCTAGAGAGAAGTGACCAAAAAAGTCAATGCCATTATTATTGATCACATGGTCTGTCCAAAAAAGTCTCTGCTTTTAAAATGGCCCTTGTGTGAGCTGTTATGCTGTCAAACTTACAGAGTAAAGTATGGCAATGTTTGTTTTAGGAATAAAAGGGCTCACCTCCGGGTTCCTGGCACCTAAGCCCCTTAGAACCCAGTTTCACTTGGCCTTGCTAACCTCAGCCTGTCTGGGCCGTAGAGAAGCTTTGAAGGCTTATGCAATGCAGTGAACGACATCCTTACACGTGTCAATTCTGTGAACAGTGGCAGCACAGGTCACACATGACTTTTCAGCTATGTCTATTAGTTCAAATGAGGTTCATAAACAAGTGTTAAAGTCTTAAAATATTTGGCCATTTTGCTGTCATTTGCTCAGCTGACATTGACTGGCTCTGACAGGGGCACTAAATAGTCACAAGGAATAGAAGAAATAATCAGACAGTCCAAAGCTAGATGAACTGTCTGTTTGGAGAGACAGGACGTGGACATTTCAGCCCATGCAAAATGCTGGTCAGGTACTAAACCCAGTAGAGTACAGCTCCAAATTGGTAGAGCAAACCAAAGACAACATCCTGGAAGATGGGTTGTGAGTCAATAATGGGTAACCACCCCACATCCCACTGGGTCCCAGGGAGCACTACTCACCAGAACTGAACTCTCCTCAGACACCCTACTCCAGCCATGGTGGCATCTTGCAGTTCCTTCATTCTTCACCCCATAAGCAAAGACTCCAGAATCCCTGGGCTCTGGCTCCTCCTCAGTTCCAACTTTATCAACATGAAAGAGAGCAGAGCAGAAGCCTCCATCTTCCCTCCTTTTTCCTTCTGATCTGCAGGGCTGGTTCTAACCCATGCTACTGATGATCTTTCCCAGCAGAGGAATAATACCATGATTGCTTGTCACCAGTTGCTTTCAAGCACTCGGGAAGTGACACTTAGGGTCGGAGCGATAGCTCAGTCAGACCTGAGTTCAATCCCCAGAATTAATGTTTAAAAAAAATGGGCATTGGTAGTGCATACTCATAATCCCAGCACCGAGACTATAGAGACATGAGGATTCCTGGGGATCCCCTCACCTAATTGGTGAGCTCCAGGTCACTGAGAAACCCTGTCTCATAAGAGTGAATTCTCTCTGCAAAACCAAGTGGGGAGGCTCCTCAGCCTTCTCGCACCTTCCTCCCTTCCCTTCCTGCCCACACCCTTGCATGTGGCTGCTGCGGGCAGAGCCATTTTCCCATCATCTGACTCCACATCTCTGGCCACAGCTTGTTGGTTCAGGGTGACAATCATCTGAACAATCTGAATTCTCTCCCAGAGAATGGGAACAAGTGTTTACTTCCTATTATGACAGGTCATATCCTGTTCATTTAACAAGTACATCTGTGCTCTGTCTATCATATATAGGTATCATCTATCATCTGTCTATCAATCATCTATTATCTGTTTACTGAACCCCTTGGCCTAAGAAGCTCACAAATATGAATTCATTTAATCTGCATAACAATTCTGTGAAGGAGATATGACTGTTTGCCTCCCCCATTTTACAGGTGGTCAGACAAAAAGAAGTCAAATAACTAACCCAAAGACAAAGAGCTGGCAAGAGGCAGAGCTTCAAGGACATCATCCTACTTTGAGGAAAGAAAAATAAAGAAATGAAAGGATAGAATCAGGCTTCTTGTCCTATCTCTGCTGGGCACAGCTTCCTTGGCTATGAAAGGGTGAAAGAAATTCTGATCAATGGTTCCTAGTGCAGTACAGCTGCTGCGGGCATGAGAATCACTATAGGCAATGTACAAATACAGGTGTTCCATTGTCGTGTATTTATTGTCATGGATATTGGAAAGAATACATGATGGATAGATAGCTAGAATACATCAGATAGATGACAGATTATAGATAGATGATAGATAGATATATAGGTAGATAGATGATAGATAGATAGATGATAGATAGATAGATAAATGATAGATAGATGATAGATAGATAGATAGATAGATAGATGATAGATGGAAGATAGATGATAGATAGGTAGGTAGATGATAGATGATAGATAGATAGGATAGATGGAAGATGATAGATAGATAGATAGATAGATAGATAGGTAGATAGATAGATGATAGATGGAAGATAGATGATAGGTAGGTAGATAGATTATAGATGATAGGTAGATAGATAGGATAGATGGAAGATAGATAGATAGATAGATAGATAGATATCCCTCTAGACCTGTGATAACATGATAGCAGAGCTTAGGATGAAGTCAAAGTGGGTTGTAATATATTTTAGAACCCAGTTTTGTATGCATAGGACCACACAGCAGGAAAGGTAGGCACTTCCCTGACTTTCCCATGGGCCCATACAAGGTGGTTCAGATGGAGTGACTCCATTCCTCTGTGTCAAGGGGAACTTATAAAACAGGCCTGCCCATCTTGATTTCCCTAGAAAAAGAGATGGACATGTGGCCCTCTTGGACCAGGAAGATCTCCCAGGAAAGGTAAGCTTGCCAAAGGTATGCGCCTCTACCTAGAGATGATGGAGTTAACGCTGAGACAGGGATCTGTGACAAAAGCAGGAGAGAGGCACCAAGGAGCCTCAGAGCCTGCCAAGCTGGCTTCACATCAACCTCTGAATCTTCCCTGTCTTTGTCTTTGGTTTCTGCTGATGCTAGTTTAGATTTGGTTTCTGTCTCTTAAAGGGAGTTATGACTAACACCAGTAAGAAATGGTAGTCCTAGGGTTGGAAAGATGGCTCAGTGGTTAAGAGCACTGGCTGATCTTGTAGAAGATCCGGGTTTGATTCCCAGCACCCACATAGCACCTAACAATGACCCTTAACTTCAGTTCCAGGGGATCCAGCAATTTCTTCTGACCTCCGCAAGCACTGCATGACCAGATGCACTTCCATACATGCAAGCAATACACTCATTCACACAAAAATTTTTAAAATAATAATAAAATATTTTAAAAGAAATTGCAGTCCTGGGACTTGGTGAACAGCTTTTACTCTCTAGTTCCAGGTTAATGTCACAGTTTAAGACACCATAGCAACCTTGGTGTGGAAAAGGAAAGGACGTGACCCCCATGCTAGAAGTGAGTATGTCTCCCTCTACTACACATCAGGAAAGAAGATGGGCAGATCCTGGTATTGAATTTCCTAAGCCTCAATTTCCTTATCTGTAAAGTGGGAATAATAATGACTCGGGCAGGGTCATCATGGAGCCAAATGTCTTAACAGAAGCAATTGTCTATCAAAGTATCCAAACAAAGTTACCACTACCATGCAGATGTTTCTGGCATCTTTGGGGTCCCCCCAGCAGGACACCACAATTTATAGACATCAAAGTCCTGTGTATAAAATGACATCATATTTGCACAAAACCTACACACATCTTCCTGTATATTTTCAGTCATCTCCAGATTGCTTGTAATATCTAGTCTAATATAAGTGATGGTAAATAATTATAATTGTATTATTTGGGGGAATAATGGTGAAGAAAACCCTGGACATGTCTAGCACAGGTGTTATTTCTTTTTGAAATTAGTTTTTCATCCATGGTTTGTTGAACCCCCCGATATGGAATCTCTGGCTATAGAGGGCCCCCTGCATTGTGCTGATGTTTCATATGAACAGTGTGTTCAATTCCATACGATCCCTACAAGAATGCTGTTGTTTAAAATCACTACCTTTATCTTGTTTCAGGGTCACTGAGATTCAGGGATATTGGGTGATTGTCTAGGACCAAGTAGCCCATAAAGAACAGAGTTTCTGAGACTGAGGAGATGGCTCAGTAGGTAAAGTGTTACTAGTTACTGCGGGCAGAGACAGGCACATTCCCAGGGGCTTGCTGACGAGCCAGCCTAGCTGAAATGGTGAGCTCCATGTTCAGTAAAAGAGCTTTTTTCAAAAAATAAGGTAGAAGGGCTGGAGAGATGGCTCAGTGGTTGAAAATACTTGCTCCTTTTCCAGGGGACCTGAATTCAGTTCCTAGTACCCACACTGGGCAGCTCACTATTACCTATAACTCCAGCTCCATAAGATCCAATACCCTCTTCTGGCTTCTGTGGACACACACAAACATGTGGCATACACAGACACAGACACAGACACAGAAACATAAAATACTTAAGAGAAAAAAATGTGGAAAGCAATAGAGGAAGACACCGGAAATCAACCTCTGGCCTCCACATGTACATGTAGAGGTGAGCATACCCACATGCAAACATGCATACACATGCATATAACACACACAAATTAATTAATCAATTTAACTGAAAAATAAGGAGAACAGAACAGTCACTTAAACCAGAACTAGTGTACCCAATCCATGTCTTGGTGGCTTGAAGGAGACTCTAAGATCTGATTACAAGTTGTTCCTTGTCAAAAGCAAAGGTGTGTGAAGACCACCAGTGGTGGCAAATTAGCCAGATAAAATGGAAAAGCCAGTTCTCCCAAGAGCTCCTTTTATATCCTGCCCACCTTGGAAACTTCCTTGGAAAATCCTGGGCTAAGGGTTAGAGGAAAATCAGCTTCATGGAACAAAGATATAAAATAATCTAGCAAAGTGCTGGGTCCCGATGCATCAAGAGGAGCTAGCATTAATATACAACCACAGAGCCCAGATGTTGTTATGGTTAGATTACAGGGACTTGGAAAGTTCAGGCATGAAATGCCTGAATGATAACAATAGAAAACAGATCAAAAGCCCAAAGAAGGGAATCAAAAGAAATGAAAACCAGAAGGAATTGTCAGGGGAGATGAAAGAGCAGCACTACAATTTGACACCGAAGTGGAGCCAGTGTTGAGGGTTTGGCTGGCGGTTGACCCACATCCAGATGAGTATTGTTTTTTCAGCATTTTTGGAGGTATGGGGTTACAATCCTTGAGCGCTTTTGTAGATTTCAGGGTTAAAAGGGTTCCCTGAGAGTCTCTCAGACCTATTACTTGCTCCCTTTCAATAATTTTGGCAGTAGTGAATCCTGAATCCATACTGATTTTTTGATACTCAGTTCCTCCATCAATACCAGGGAGGTTAGCAAACAATGAGATAAGGTCATTCACTTGATTCAGATAATAAAGAATTTAATTTAAGGCCAGCAAGATGGCTCAGTGGGCAAAACCACTTGCCACTAAGCCTGACAACCTGAATTTGATCCCTGGCACATGATGGAAGGAAAGAATTAAGTACTGAAATTTGTTCTCTGACTTCTACACATGTGTCATGGCATATGAACACATACATACACATGAATATATAAATAAAATGTAATAAAAGATTGAAAAAGGAACCTAATTTACAGTGGCAAGCGAAAGATGGGATGTATTGACTCAGACGGTGGAAAAGCTAAGAGACATCTAACTTCAGGTATGGTGTGCTCCAGGAGCTTAGTCGTCATCAGAACTCCATCTCTTTCCCACCCCACACTTGCTTTTTCTCTGCATGTTCACCACATGATGGCAAATCTTAAGCTAGTATCTTCTCATATTTGAGTCCAACAGAAAGACATGTCCATCTCCCCAAAGTTTCTACACTAGGTTAATCAAGATCCTTGGGGGTGTCTGGAGAGATGGTGCAGCATCTAAAAGCACCTGATGTTCTTACATAGGACCTGAGTTCAGTTGCCAGCACCCACACTGGTGGGTGGCTCGCATTCACCTGTAACTCCAGTTCCAGGGGATTTGACACTTTCTTCTAGCCTCTGCAGGTACCTGTGCACATACGCACACACAGAGATATACACTGACACATAAATAGAAATAAACTTTCCAAAAAAAGAGATCCATTTAGCCCTCATAGGGTCATCTGCCCACTCCAGCGACTAGAAGGACAGGATGTTGTGTCTGATTGGGAAACCTGAGTCACAAGCCTGTACCAGGACAAATCATAAAGCCAATTTCATCCCTAGGTCAGGAACTAAGGGGGAGACAGGTATTCCCCCATAGAAAAAGCAGAAGTGCATCTTCAGGAGAGGAGGACGGACGCTGCCAATCAAAAGCAATTCTGCCTCGCCCACTGTCTGACTCTCCTTTACTCTTTCCAGCTTGGTCTCATAAATTAACCTCTCCTTTGCCAGGTTCACACTCCTGAGAAAACAGGAAACAGTATTACCAACCCAGTGTGTCAAAAGCATAATCAATATTTTTACCTGCCACTTAACAAATGAACAAGGCTCAGTGGGTAAAGGAGCTTGCCACCAAGCCTGACAACCCGAGTCTGATCCCCAGGACCCACATGATGGAAAGAGAAAACCAACTCCCACAAATTGTCCTCTGACCCCGACCCCTACCATGTGCACTGTGGCAACCCACAGGCCCACCATTGAAAAGAAATACTATGAAATAAAATTTAAACATAGAATAAAGAACAAGTCATTTATATCTACTTTCCCATAATACAACTAAATTTCAATTCAGTTTTTAGACAGAATCTCACTGGATAGAACTGCTAGCCTAGAAACTGCCACAGAGACCTGTCTGGCCTCAAAGAGATCCAAGTGCCTCTGCCTCTCAAGTACTGGGATTAAAGGCATGTGCCACTATGCCCAGCCTAAATTTAAAATATTAAATACTTTATATTTAAAAGATATTTTAAAATAAGTGGCTCGTGCTGGCTATACAAGAACCACCCACTTACACCTCCCTTTGACTATGTGTGTCTCTGGAAATGTGGGATATAAAGCGCTATAAGACCTGGTTGCTATCACAGAGAAACTCACGTTACTAAGATTTAGCTGAGAATAAATATACAAAATTAAATTTTTTAAAGAAACACTTTGTGTCATTCATGCTGGAGACAAAGGAGGCCATAGCTCTACAAAGAGATTGTCCCAAGATGGAAGAACCCAGAAGCCATTTCAGATCAGTGCTGTTAGCTCACATTTTATATATGACTCAACTCAATGTTTACCATTGTGAGCCTTCCTACCACTGAATTTGTTCAGTCACCAGCCTATGTTTGCTTGCTGATCTGTTTCCTAGATGCCAGGCCCTCCCTGGACTTGCCAATCCCAGGACCTGACCCAGAAGAAGCAGGTTCTTGTCCCCAGAGCTACATACTCCGGGGAGGCAGAAGAGAATAGTTCTTGACAGAAAGCCCAGGAAAGGCTTCTGGGAAAGGAATCGAGCCTGTTGAGCATGAAAGAGGATTCTCATGAACCACGGGGGTAAGAGCTAGAAAGGGACTCCAGCAGGTGAAACTTGTGGTTCTGGAAAGGATCAAATGGCTGCAGAGGGGCTCAGCCCCACCTCACCCTGAAGCTTAAAGGGGCTCCAAAGTGACAGTGGACTTCGGTAATAAGTGTCCACTAGCCCCTCTACAGTCTATAGACAGAAGAGCTGCAAGGAAGCTGTTCAACTCATGCAGGTGAGAAGTAGGGTGACCAGAGAGAGTGGTGATGCCGGAAGAAATGCTTGGGTTGGCAGGGTACTGGGCAGACATCAAAAGACACAGGCCCAGGGAAGTCTGCAATGGAACATAGAGACTGCAGAGACAGAGGTGGCCTCCAGGGACCCGGCACTAACATCTGGGGCTGGTGAGCCTGTCTAGTCAAAGAAGCATGGGCAGAAGGGAGGAGGATGCTGAGATGTTTGGGGCTGGGTTCAGATCGGGAAGTCCACAGGAATGCAACCAGAGAAGTCAGCAGCCTGAGACTCCCACGGAAGTCAGTCTGAGAGCAAGCCAGGTTGGAAAGAGAGCTGGGAATGAATGAATCGTCCTGAGCTGCCCGTGAAAGTGAACACGGGTGGCCACTGGAGTTGTGGAATTGAAAGCATCCCCTTAGGGGACAGTTCATAGAACAAGAAACAGATCATCTGCAAAGCCTCAGAACCAGCAGTCAAGGGGTGAAGGAAGAGGAAGAGGATGTCCTAGCAGTCAGAGAGGGAAAACTTTTAAGGGAAGGCTAATCACCAGAGAGCCTACAGGGAAACCTGGAGAGATAAGGGCTGAGCAGTATTGATTGGATTTTGCAACAGAGATGTCCTTGGCCTGGTTGGCAAGCAAGTCAGTGAAGCAGTAGGATCAGCAGCCAGCATACAGCTGATGGACAGATGAAGGGGAGGCGATGACATGGCCTTGGTGGCTGGAGACAACTCTTTCATGAAGTTTGGCAAGGAAGGGACAGCTAGAGATAGGGATGTGGGATGGAGGGATGGTTTGGAGCTTAGGAGTTTGGACTGTTGTTATTTTAAGAGAGTAAAAGGCTTGGACAATGTTTACATAATTCTGAGGCTCTTCAGCAGGTGGGCAGGGCAGGCTCAGGGTTCTGAGGGCTACAGGGGACTCTGGGAGACTTGAGGAAAGGAGGGAGAGAAACAAAATTTAGATAAGTGTGTCCATGTGAAGCAAGATATGAAGACAGGTCAGACAGATGACCTGGATTTCCTCAAAGGGTTAGGAGGCCAGAGTGTCTACCCAACCTGAGGGGACAGGTCTGGGCTGGCCAGGCTGGGCCTAGGGATGCCAAGCAGGAGTCCAACCTTTTGACACTGCAACACAACATTGTCATCTACAAAGTTCATGCATGAGAACCATTTAATTGTGTTTGAACATGCAAAAAAACTCATCATGTTTTAAGTAAGTTTATGATTTTGTGTTGGGTCACATTCATAGCTACCCTTGGCTGCATGTAGCCTGCAGGACTGAGGGTTGGACACACCTGGAAGGTTCTGAGCAGCAGGGGCAGGGAACTGTCAAGGTTGCTGAATGTACTGGGAACACCGAGCTTTGTGTCTTAGAGGCTCCCAGAGGCTCAAGGCAGTCAAGTTGTTTGGGTTTCAAATCTGGTCTAGAATTCATGGTGAGGTCAACAGGGGCTGGGCTGCAATACCTTGTTCAGGATTAGAAAGAATGAACTAAACCAATAAAGATAATAAAATAAGACAAAGAGAAATGTCTGATCTACTCGAGGGAACAACCTTTTCAAACATTTTGCAGGCCCTGTCTACAGTCTGAGTGATGGAATTATAGGAAAAGACACTGATCCATTCATAGAGGCAGATCTGTAGCTTCTCTTCTTGACAACACGTGGTAACCTGGACTGCATCACAAAAAGCCCTTGAAAGTAAAACTGTCCCCAATGGATTCTAATTCAATAATTCAGACTAAGCAATGAGAATGAGAAAAAGACGTATTTTTAAATTCAATATGAAATTTTACATTAAGAAAATAAATGGTAGGGCTGGAGAGGTGGCTCAGGAGTCAAGCGCACTGGCTGCTCTTGCAGAGGACTTGAGTTTGGTTCCCAGAATCTTTGTCAAGTGACTCACAACCACCTGTGTGTGCCTTCTTCCAGCCTCCATCGCCACCCTAGCACCCATGTGCATGCACATGTGCAGACATAAATAAAAAAATAAATATTTTTAAAAAGAAAATTAGTGCTAAGAACTTAAATAGCATCATATTGGAAAAGCAAAGCAAACTGAGGTGTGCAGACAGCACGGTGCTCCGGGTCTGAACCTTCAACTCATGGCCACGGTCTGTGTTATTGTCCACATCCCTCCATACTCAATACAGACCCAAACACGGGAGACATGGAGATGGTGGGAAAGCCCACTCTCCCAGCCTATAGGAGAACACTCTGTGGGGCGAGTCAAGCAAGGAGGGAGGCCCCGGTTTCCTGGGTGGAGACCCTGAGGGAGGTGGTTGCCCTCTGGCAGGCACATGGCTGGTGACACTAAAAAGAGCTGGCATTGATTGAGGTTACACAGAACTCTGTGCACAGGTGATCCAGACCACTGCCTAGGACCTACTGAGCATTCCTGCCACCGTCATGTTGGGGATGAGGAAGCCAAGACAGCTGGGGGGCGGGGGGAGGTGACCTGCCCAGGGTTTCACAGCCAGCAAAGGGCAGAGCCAGGACAGAAGGCCACCCTGATGTGCTTTGCTGCTTCTCAGCTATGCTGGTACATGAAGTCACAGCTGACATTCTGCTCACCAGTCTCCCTAGGCACTGAGTTCGGGATTCTGCAGCACTATAACAGCGGAGAGGGGAGGCTTAGTGGAAGAAGCATTGGGTGCACACCAACTGCACTGTCTCACATGCTGTCTGCAGTGGCCAGGGAGCTATACACAAGACCGAGGACAGGAGAGTCCATGAGAGAAAGTAAAGAAGATCCCTGGCCACTGAGCTTGATTTCATGGGAGTCTCCTTTCCATAGCAAGTATCCAGGTCCTGAAGGGCACTAGATTCTTTTCTAGGTAATAGGATGCCTGGGATGGGGTCAGGGGAGGGCAGAGATGTTCAGTCTGGGAGGACGGCAGTGAGGATGACATATTACAGTGCAGTGCAAAGGCATTGGAGTGACAGATGCTTCCATGTTGAACAAAACGGAAGAGAAAGCAACTCGATTACAGCAAGACACACATGCGTGCACACACACACACACACACACACACGCACACGCACACACACACGCACACACAGTGGGTAGACACCAAGGGGCCCTGTGGTTCCTATTTTTGCTCTCCTGTGTTAACTGCTTTGGGTCAGTAGAGTAGGACAAAGGTAGAGAGGTTTACATGACTAAGACTGTAACACCCACCTTGTGGAGAGAGACCTTCCTCCTCACTAGTGTTGAAGAAGCCATCTGCCAGCCATGAGCTGCCACTTAGAGAGATCCATGTGACAAAGCTGAGGGCAACCTCCAGCTGACAGCTAGTGAAACCCAGAAGCCTCAGTCCAGCAGCTTGCAAGGCTGCTGCTCAGAAACACATGGGCCTAGCCTCAGATCCTTTCCCACTCTGGCCCTCAGGTAAGATGCAACCCTAAACAGCGCCTTAATCATAGACCTGGGAGACCCTGAGAAGACCTAGGCACAGTTTTGATCCGTGGAAACAGAGCCAGCAGATGCCTGGTGTCTCAAGCTGACGTGTTTGTGATGTTTTACAGTAACCGATAAAGAGAGTGGGTCCAAGAGAGCTTCCTAGAGGATAGGGATAGGGCCTTTTTTAAATTTTAACGCGTGTGTGGTGTGTGTTTGTGTGTTTGTGTGTAAATATGTAGATGCCTGCAGAGGCCAGAAGAGGGTGCCAGATCCCCTGGATTTGGAATTAAAGGTGGTTGTGAACTAACTACCTAACATGGGTGCTAGGAATTGAACTCAGATCTTCTGCAAGAGCAGCAAGCAGCTCAGCTCAGCTCCCAAGGATAGTCTTAATGCCACATTTCCCAAACTGAAGTTCCAAGCTGAGACCACATGGCTCCTCCTCTCCAACGATGCCTGAGCCCAGATTTTCCCAACAGCTCAGGCTTCCTGGTCTATTCCTATTTTCAAATAAAATTTGCCCAGTCCACAGCAATAGAAAACAAACATCATTTGTGCTACAATTTATATAACATTGTAATGCTTTTAATGGTGAAAAAAAGCACAAACCAGGGGGAAATTACCAGCTCATGCTTCTTGATTTGGGGCTCAGATAACATGATCTCACCTTTCCTTTTCTGACCCAGAGGGAGCCACAGGGTCCTAAATATGCCATTTGTGCAAATGAGGGTCTATGGAGAGGGCATTTGCTGGTTCAAACAGATTCTAAGTGGCAGGTAGCTCTGTGTATCACCTCTGAGGACCCAGGGACTGAGGTCATATCTAAGAGTCCATCAGGCAGACCTAGCTGGTTGACCCAGAGGAAGAGAATAGTGAACACATTAGCAAGTAAGAGATGCCCAGGGGACTGAAAAGTGACCCTGGGCTGTGAAAGTAAGTGAGACAGAGAGCAAGGCTCTGAAGCAACGGGAAATGAATATGTTGGGTTTTAGATGATTGGGATGAAAACAGTTAAGGGGAAAGAGAGTCAAGAAGCTAGAAACCAACTATGGATGTAAGACGGCAGAGTGGAGAGCTCAGTTCTCAGAAGGACACGGGGGTGGGGGGGCTCTGCCACCAGGACAACGGGGTAAGGCAGAGGAGGCAAAACACGACAAGGAGAGACAGAACAAAAAAGAAAAGATGCTCCCATCTGGAGAACACGTAGAGATCCATAACCTAAATGTCATAGAAACACATTAGGTGTCATGGCCACATGTCCAGAGCCTGGGCTGTGTCTGGTACTGAGGAGACAATCATACTGTTGAATGACTCTGGAAGGCTAAAATATCAATGAGGGAACCCAACACAGATTTTACTCAGCTCATCCCACCATCTATTGATCCGTCTATCAACCAATTCACCTCTCCACCCACCTACTCAACAGCCTTTACTAAGGCTTTACTTGGATCTCAGAACTACAGCTATCGAGAAAAAAGTCACAGGACACCCAAGGCCCCTGTTCTTGGGAAGTTCACATTGTGGTTGGGGGAAATCTGGTGGCATATAGGCAGGGAAATCACAGAGTAATCAAGAATGATAGAGGTTATGAAGGAAATTAATCAAGATTTAGTAGTCAGTAGCAATCAAGTAGGGGTGACAAGCAGGTGGTCAGAGAAAGTCTAATAGAAAAAGACTTGTTAGGGGGCCAGAGAGAGAAAACTCAGCAGTTAAGAGCATGTACTATTCTTACACAGAATCTGAGTTCAGTTCCCAGCAGCCATGTCACAAAGTGCACAACCACCAGTAACTCCAGCTCCAAGGGATCTGACGCCCTCTGCTGGTCTCTGCAGCACTTGCACTCATGTGCACAGACACACACAGAGACATAAACATACACATAATTAAAAATTAATCTTAAAAAAAAGACTGCTGTGGGAGCTAAACCAAGACAATGAGAAAGAGCCAGTTGAATGAAGAACTAGATCATTCCAGGCAAGGCCAATGGAAAGGTGTTTTCTACTGTGGACTGAATGTTTATCTCCCAATAATCCATGTGTTAATCCCCAAAGTGATGGAGGTAGAGCCTTTGGGAGGTAACTACATCACAGGGGTGGGTCCCTCATGGATTGGATTTGTGCCCTTATAGGAAGAGACAAAGCCAGGTGTGGTGGCACCCATCCTTAATCTCAGGAGTTGGGAGGCAGAGGCAGGTGAATCTCTGTGAGTTTGAGGCCAGCCTGACCTACTTAGAATGTTCTAGGCCAGCCAGGGCTATATAGAGAAAGCCCATCTCAAAAAACAAAAACAAACAAACAAAAAAGAAGAGACAGGAGAGATCCAGAACAGAGAAACATAAGTGTTTATTTGTAAGCTGCCCAGCCCATGGAATTTTGTTATGGTAGCCAAGCAAATCAAGACTGCAGTGACCTGCCATTTGGGCTGGTGAAGCTTCTGTGCTCTGTTCCTGATAATAGTCCTAAGTTATAGGGAGGAGACGACAATGAACAGAAATACAAAAGAATTTCCCCTTAAGTGCTGTCCATCTTGCAGAAAGGATAATAAACATGCAATTTTATTGCTAAAACACCAGTCCATTTTGCACCTATTAAATTCTCTTAGCATTTTTGATTGCCTACATATATAACTGTGCCTTGGCTTCTTTTTGAACAGGATGTAACATCTTATTAGGATTCCCTCATTCATTAATGAGTGGAACAAAATTTCTGACATATTCCATCTTATATCAAGAGTATCACAATTTTATCTTTTGGAAAAATGATCCTTTTAGCAGTTGGCATGGGAAGATATTCAGGTCACAGATTAACAAACTAGAGATCGCAGCCAATGCTGCCTGTTTTTGTAAATAAAGTTTTATTGAAATACAGACATATTCATTTGTTTATATATTACCTAAGGCTGTTTCCAAACTATAATAACAGAATAGAACAATGACAACAGAGATCACAGAGCCTGCAAAGCAAAATATGCTTACCATCTGCCCTCTACAGGAAATGTGTGCCGACTCCCTGATATAAATGAGGAAATATTGCCGAAGCAGACCACCAAAGAGTGCCAAGTTCTGGCCTCCCTCTGGCCTCCCTCTGGCAGAGGGCCTGAGAACACAGGGGACTGCCTGAGGGCCCCCGGATCCTGCCTCCACATGGTGGTCCTTTTAATAAGATGATGCTATACAGCAGTCCCTTCTGCATGAAATAACTGCCATCATCAGGACTTCAGCTGAGCCTGATCGCTAAACACCGTCACAACTGGGCTTATTGACGGTTGTGCTCATTCATTAAAAGAGGGCCAAGCAGGGTCGCTGGACCCTCATCGCATTATCCAGCCACTCTTTCCAGCCAACTGTATGTAATTTGACCCTAATCACACATGGTATCCTGGATTTGAGGAGGGTTAAAGTATACAATCTGGGGAAGGCTAGGAAGAGAAGGCTTGACCCATGCTGGGTAAAGGCTTTCCAGTGTGCAGTTATCTTGGTAAGATAAGCTTGATAAATTCATTGGTCCCCAGTAAAACTTTAATCAAACACTGTCTTGACATTAGAACCTTAACAGGGAACGAGCATCGTTTAGCATCCCCAAGAAAAGAAGTCTCACAACAGATGGAAAATTTGTTAATGCTATTATGTCTCATAATTATTTTTTTAAAAAAGAAAATGAGAATGTAAATTGTGTTGAAAGGATATGGGAATGGAGATTTTTCCAAAACAGAAAAAAATGAGAAAGCCTAAGCAAGTGATGAAGGTCTGTTGGGTTTATTATAATATTTTAAAGGATGAGACAAAAATAATATACACATTATGGTCATACTTTAGTCAACTAGTTTAAGGAACAAAATATATATCTAGCCAAGGTTTATCTGAGAATATTTGATTATTTACCCAAGGCTTATCTACATAGCACATGATAATTAAAAGTACCAGACTGGTGGAACTAACCTTATTGGATGTTTAACAGCCATAGTTTGACGCCTATACTAATGTGGTCAGAAGGACTTAAAGGACAGTTTTTGCCCCTTGCCCTCCAAGGTCAACTAAGTTCCAGGGGACTATGGAACATCTCTTAAAATGTCCTATAACTGTGGTGAGCCACCTGTCCTCTTGTTCATGGAGGCCATGGAAACCCAACGAGATGGACTTAACCAGTGTCCAGTCTACAAAGACGAGGGTCAACTCAGAGGAAATGTCTCATTCATACTTCCAAGTGAAACCAGACATGGTCAAGCAGGACCTTTGACTTATCTTCACATAGATGGAACTGGTAAAAGAAAGGAGCTGGGAGCTCCTCCGAAGCCCATGTGACCCCTGAGGAACAGATCTTCAAATGACCTTAAGTGTAAAAATAAATTGATTTATTTGGGCCAACTGTATGGTCTTAAATACCCAAAAGGAAAGTATAACCAAAGAGTAAAGTCATCAGTATATTTCTTTAAGAGTTCAAGGGATTATATTTCCCAGACATTAGGCTTAAGTCTATATAGAAAGTTATTTAGACAATTATTTCTCATTGATGGTTTTGTTCCTAACCAGAAAGTGCTGTTCAAATGTAAGACTTCAAAGATGTAAGACTTCACAGTATTAGGTTTAAGTCTATATGAAGTTATTTAGACAATTATTTCTCATTGATGATTTTGTTCTTAACCAGAAAGTGCTGCTCAGATGTAAGACTTAAATCTTGGTCTGCAATACTGTAGTGCCCACCTGTAGTTAAGGGAGACAACCAGCTATTGTTCTAAAATAATGTTCAAATTTGTTTTCTACCCCTATCTAGAAGCCTTTGAGAGGGAACTGATACTGATTCTAACCACTCCAACAGCTATCAACATACCTGAAAGCAAATCTGAATCCATCACTCTAGAGTCCAGCCTTGGAAGACAAAAGAAAAATGAGGAGGGACCCAATAGAGAGATGCTTTTGGAAGCCCTTATCAAGAAATTCCAATGGATTCTCGTATCAACATTCGAAAATTTCCCTGTTCTGACTTTTTTCTAGTTCCTTGTCTAGAACTTGTAATGCTAATTACTCTTGCCTTTACTTCTCCTTCACATCTCCTATTTACAATTTAAGGACTTTCTTTTCACTTTAGAGATGAGTTATGCAATTTGGGAGTTTTTAGATAGACCTACTGAAGGGGAACTCCAATTGCCTCACCCTGTGTCCCTGTTCAGCATAGAAGAAGCCCAAGTGGTCTGTGTCCCTATTCCCTATTGGCAATTTGGGTAACCTCTTCAGAGGATGGTCTGATTAGAATAGGAGGTAGGAATTGGCTAGGCAGTTAGGGTAAAAAGACCCCAAAGAAAAGTAGCCAGTTTCTTGGCTAAAAGTCAAACTGTCCTTGGGCCTCTTAGCAACATACTCTGTTCCAAAGGCCAAAAATGTCGAAAGTATTTGGGAGCTTCTATCTAATCCTCAAAAGATTTTAAGATTACCTCTTCAGAGGGGGGAATGTTAGAGTCGCCAAAAGCCCCATAAAAATAAATAAATAAATCAAAGAAGAAGAAAGAGTACAGGAAGTTATCAGAAAAAAGTGATGGGGAGATATGGGAGGAGTTGGAGGGGAGGGAGTTGGCATGGATTTGATGAAAACACCTTATACACATGTATGAAATTCTCAATAAATTATTTATTTATAAAAAGATTTGAATTATAAATGAACATTATAGGAAATGAGTCTAAATTTTCCTTAAAACTAGCAAAATGAGAGAAAAGAGAAAAGAGGGTATATTGTTATTATATATGGGAGATATTTCTTCATATATGATTACATTGGAAAAATATGCAATTTAACAAAACAAGCATAAGTTTATTTTCCTAAACGGACGAGTATCAAACTGTTCTCTAGATTCATATTTCTCTACCTGTAGATTAGTGCAGCTGTCAGACCACATCAGAAAAGTTTCTGTGGACAGTAAACAGTGGTAAGTACAGAAACTCACAACTGGTCAAAGTACAGAGAATAAAAGACTACATAGTATTCAGCCACAAACAGGACATCTATATCACCCTTCCCCGCAAGGCTCGGGGACCATCATCAAAGAGGATGTGGAAAGATTATAAGAGCCAGGGATCAGGGAGGACTGGACCAAACCAGTATCTTATGGACATGACAGGCTATCCATGCACAAGATTAAGTCAGCTAAGATTCTAGCATGGAGGGGGTGGTGGAGCATGAGCCCCACCCCGGCTAAGAAGCTATTGGCACTTGACGGCGTCTGGGCAAGAGAGAGCCAATTTTCTTTAAAGGTGATATATTGACCATGATCCAGTGGATGGTCTTATATCCATGAGTATATAGGTAGCACAAATTGGACATGGTGGGCTTCTAAATTAGTGAAAAAAAGAGGACATAATAGTGGGTAGGAGTAGAGGGATTGAGGGGAGATCTGGGATGAAAACAATTAAAATACATTGTATGCATGTATGAAATTCTCAGAGAATCAATAAAGAGATTATTTTCTAAAAGAGAGGAAAATCAAAAAAAAAAAAAGAAATATTGCCAAATAAAATCCTCAAAATACAGTCTATGTGTACACACACACACATATACACACACACACGTATATATGGGGTTGGGGGGGAGAAGGAGAGAGAGAAGAGAGAGAGATACTTAGACAAACATCAAAGGGAATATTTAACAAAATGTTATCTAAGAATCAGTCTTGACGTGGGCCTATTGTTTTAATCCGCCAGTCATGATGAAATCCTCTCCAGTATTAAAGGCAATTTAACCCCAGAAAAGAATTGTTAACAAATAATATTGAGTTATTCATTCAAAAATATTTATGTGGGGCTGGAGAGATGGCTCAGTGGTCAAGAGCACTGACTGATCTTGCAGAGGACCAGGTTTGGTTCCCAGCACTCACATGGCAGCTAACAACCATCCATAACTCCAGTTCCAGGAGATGTGATGCCCTTCTCTGGCTTCAGGCACTGCATGGCATGGATGCTCTTATTTACATACATGTGGCAAAACACTCAGACATAAAAGTAAATCAAAAATTTTAAAAACAAAAGTATTCATGACGCTTACATGGTTTGAGAGAATCAGTCTGTCAAATTTCAAGAGTAATTCATCCTGGTTTGTAGACTTCCTTGGGGTTTTTTTGTTTAATTGTTTTTGTTTATGCCTTTGTTTTTATTTTTGTTTGAGACAGGGTCTTACTACGTAGCCCTGACTGGCCTGAAATTCACTATGTAGGCCAGGTTGGTCTTGAACTTGCATTAATCCTCCTGCTTCTGACTCCTGATTGTTGGAATTACAGGTGTGTGTCACCATGTCCAGTTGACTTTCCCAGGTTTTTTAGATTTATTTATTGTCATAAGTGTTTTGCCTTCATCTAAGTACACCACATGTGTGCAGTGCCCAAGAAGGTCAGAAGAAGGCATCAGATCTCCTGGAACTGGAGTTACAGGCAGTTGTGACCCACCATTGGGTGCTGGGAACTGAACTCAAGGCCTCTATAAGAGCAGCAAATGGTCTTAACTGCTGAGCCATCTCTCTAGCCTGATTTTCCCAGTTTTAAAACAAGAGAGCCCATGCTCAAAGAATGTTGACTCCAGGCAAACTGGGGCATCTGACCCCTTAGATAAAAATCTGACCATTCCAGCTTGAATCCTGGATTGGCTGTTTACTGGCCATTAGGCCCCCTTGAGAAGATCGTTTACATCCTATAAGCCCCACTTTTCTCCATTACAAACATGTGATCTTTTCTGTGCATAGCTAGCTTTGAGATTAGACTAGGAACCAGAGCTCACTTAACTACAATAGTTAATGAGAAAGGCTATCCTCACTTTATTCCCAAAATAAAATCACATAAATAGATAGACTTTTGTGACATTACAATAGAACAGTTACCTGGAAGGTTATCATATAATGATAATGTGACCATGTCGAGACAGGTCAGGACAGAGTTGAGAACGGAAGAGCAACTCTTTCATAATTACATTGGGATGCTAGGGATGTAGCTCAGCTGGTAGATTACTTGCCTAGCCTGCGTGTAACCCTGGATTCAGTTCTCAGCACCATAGAAAACTGTGTGTGGTGGTACGTACCTATAATCCTAGCACTTGGGATGTAGAGATAGGAGAATCAGAAGTTCAAGGTCATATGAAGTTCAAGTCTGGGCTACAGGAACATTGTGTACATGCGTGAGTGTGTGTGTGTGTGTGTGTGTGTGTGTTCTGTTGAGATATTAGTAGTAAGCCCTGGACATATGATCCTAAGCCATAAAAGCAAGGCTGGCTTCATGAGTGTGTATGGTGTAAGTATGTGGCAGATGTGCACATTTGTCCACACCTTGGGAGGCCAGAGAAGGACATCAATTGTCCTGCTCTAGAACTCTCCCCCTTACTCCCTTGAGACAGGGTCTCTGAGCCTGGAGCCAGCCTAGTAGTCAGCAAGTTCCAGCAATCCTCCTGTCTCTGCTCCTTTCACAGCACTGGAGCTGCAGGCATATGCACAGTCATGCCCAGCTTTTTACATAGGTGCTATGGATTTGAACTCTGGTCCTCATGCTTACACAGCAAGTGTTCTTAGCTGCTGAACCATCTCCCCCAGGCCCTAGCACTGGAAAATGTCCTAAGGACTTATGAGTCACTCTTCCTGTGAGAATGGTAATGCCGTTTATCTTCCTCGTTCTGTTCTGGGTTCTGAAGTACCCTACATTTGATTTGCTTGGCTCTGACTCCAAAAGCCAGTATAATAGCATCTCACAGTAGTTTCTTTGGGCTGTGATAAATGTTAGCGTTACATTATATCACCTTTTTAACATCAATTCTAAAATAGTTGGGCAGTTCATAAAATTATAGAAATAGTTTGGGGCACTATGGAAAACTTGATCTTTTAATTACAGAAAATGAAGTGTTTTTTTTTTTAATTTGTTCAGTTGATATACAAAGTGATGGGCTTTGTCGTGGCGTTTTCATATACCCATTGTTTCCATTGATCTTCCTCCCTCAGTTCTCCCTGAGACCCCTCTACCCACCCTAGGCTGTTGCCTTCTTCCCGACCTGTTCACCCCCCATAAACTCCCTTTGGTTTTCATGCCACAGGTACTCTGTCACCCTCTTTTTATTCTTCCTTTCCTCAAGACCTTTCTGCCCTGTCACCCTTCCCTGTCTACTTTCATGACCTGTTCCCCCAACACACACATATATATATGTCTACAGAAATTACAGATGAAAGAAAACACCAGTATTTGTCTTTCTGAGTCTGGGTTACTTTGCTTAAGATAATTTCCAGTTGCATCTATTTTCCCGAAAATGCCATGATTTCATTTTTCTCCGCAGCTGAATACAATTCCATTATGTATATATACATTTTTTAAAAGCCATTCATCTAGGCTGGTTCCATTTCTTGGAATAGTGCTTCAGTAAACACAGATGTGGGGGTATCTGTGTGATGACTAAGAGTCCTTCAGGCATATACCAAGGGGTAGGATAGCTGGGTTATATGGTAGTTTTATTTTTCGTTTTTGTGAAGTAACCTCCATGCTGATTTCCATAGTGGCCTTACCAATTTACATTCCCACCAACAGTGAATATGGGTTCTTCTTCCCCCATATCTTCTCCAGCACTTGCTGCCATTGATTTTCTTGATCCTAGTCATTCTGACTGGGGTGAGATGGAATCACATTGTGGTTTTGATTTGCATGTCCCTGATCATCTCAAAATTTTAAAAAAATATTTAATTATTTTTATATGTATATGTGTATTGCCTGCATGTAAGTAAGTGCACCCATGTCATGCAATGCCCATGGAGGACAGAAGAGGCTGTCAGATCCCCTGGAGCTGGAGTTACATACAGCTGTTAGCTGCCATATGGGTGCTGGGATTTGAACCTGGGCCTTCTGCAAGAGCAGCCAGTGTTCTTAACCACTGAGCTATCTCTCCAGCCCCTCAAACTTTTTAATAACTTTTGAATACAGGGCCCATATAATTATTTTGTGAGCCCAGTCCTGCTTAGAGAGAATCCTATTGTGTGGCAGGGAGATGGGATGACTCCCAAACTCCGATCAAGTCTTGGCAGCTGAACTTCTAAACCCCCCTGAAAAAAAAGTTCTGGTTTTAACCCCAGCTCCTTCAAATCCCCTGGGGTTGAAAATAGCAGTGGATAGTGAGGCTGAACAATGGACCTAGGGTCCCAGGGCCACCTCGTACCTGACCCTGACCAGTCTGCATCTCAAGGTCCAGCCAGCACAAGCTAGCTGTTTGAGGAGCCACCTCGTGCCTGTTTGACAGGTCGAGTCTTCCACGGAGGTCTATGCAGTCTGCCAGAGGCCTGGACCGCAACCCAGAGGGCATGCATGTTTGTCGTTGTGGGACACTAGACTTACTGATCTGGCAACCCCCAGCTAGCTAATGGCTGCAAATGCCATTTATAGGGCTTTCAAGGGCATAACTGTAAAATCCCGTTCCCTGTCTTAACAAACCAGAACAAAGTGAGGTGGCGTTGCCAGGGGCATGCAGCTGCCTGCCACCGTGCACAGGAGAACCGTCGAAAAGAGAGCAGGGCATCCTCCCTTTAGAGAAGCCGCACCAGCTTTACTTTGGAGGAGGGAAGAGCAGTTGAGACCAGCGTTTTCAGATTGGCCCTCCCAAGGCCTGTGTCACCTTGGGTTCCTCAACCCAGCACCAATGACTTGGCGACTGTCGGAGGGAAGACTGTCTCGTGCAGTGAAGGTTGGCAGCATTCCGCATTTTTACCACCCAGACTAATCTTCCAGAGACAGAGCACTTGGATGTACAGGGGATTGTCTACTGGGGATCCACCCTTCATCCCTGTAGTAGTCACAATCAAAATCGCCCCTAGATTCTGCTAAAGGTACGCAGGGGTGTGGCAAAATGGCCTCAAGTTGGTAAGTCCCCATTTACTGACTTTCCATTAAAGGGCCATGGTAAAGCCTGGTGTGGTGGTCCACACCTGTAATCCAAGCAATCAGGAGGTGAAGGAGGCAATGGTGAGTACTGACGAGTTTAGGATTGTTTGTGTACTTGCAACAGCGCCCCACAGGGTTGGGACTCTGAGTGTGTGTTAAATAGATGGTAATGTACCCCGTTCCCCCACACCACCTCACCTGGGCACATACATTATCCCTTCACACTAGCAGGGGTGCCCATCCTGAGCACTACAGCCCTTATAACACCTGCTACTCTGTGCACCTCAAGCAGGGTCTTTGCTCACCTCTGTTTATTATACCTCTGCCACTTGCTTCCTGGGTGGGAAATGGGTTTATATCTGTATTCACTTCACAGCAGAGTTTAGGAAAGTGTGTCTGTGTTCCTGCAATAGCAGTCAGCATGCAGTAGGTATACCAGGTCAACTGACAGGTACTGATCGTCATGACTACCCACCAGTAGCTGGTGGGCATTAAAGAAGCACACACATCCACCCTGCATGGGCCTGTGTGGCAAGTGTGTGCTTAAGAACAGAGCCTGGGGATTGGAGAGAGGGCTCAGCAGTTAAGAGCACTGGCTGCTCTTTCAGAGGACCTAGGTTCAATTCCCAGTACCCACATGGCAGCTAACAACAGTCCATAACTCCAGTTCCAGGGGATCTGACACCCTCTTCTGACCTTGGGCATTGCATGGCAGAGTGCACTCACATACATGCAGGCAATATACTCAGACAAATAAAACAAAAATAATAAATAATTTTTAAAAAAGAATAAAGCCTGGCACTGGGTACATGGCTCAGAGGATAAAGTACTTGCTGTGCTAAGATGAGGAATAGGGTTTGAATCCCCCACACCTAGGTAAATGCTGGGCAAGCACGGCAGCCCATCTGCAATTCCTATGCTTAGGAGGCAGAAACGGATTCCCTAGAGCAAGCTAAAGTAGATATGAAGTCAAATGAAAAGCTCTGGATTCAAGTGAGAGACCTTGCCTCAGTATTGAAGATGGAAAGTGGTTGAGGAAGGCAACCAGTTTCAACCACTGGCCTCCACACACACCCATGCACACATGCAGGAGCACCTGTACACACATATGCAAACACTCAAATGCACACATAGATACACACATGCACGCACACCACACACACATGTACAAAATGAGCACTAGTCCCCAAATATCAACAGGGCCTTTTTCTTTTTTTCTTTCTTTCTCATTTTAAAATGGAACCAAGTTTGAATCCTGGTATAACATACCCATTCCACTTTAGGTGTGGCAAAAACAATCTTGGGCTCTGTTAGCTTCCTCTGTGAAATATCTGCCTCTTCTGCATTTTCTGCAGACAGGAATGGGATCCAGGAGTGCTAGGAAGGTGAGCAAGTGGCCGAGTTGCCCAGGACCAAGGGGACAAGGCTGGGGCAGACTTTTAGTGCAGAAACCCAGAAGGTTCCAGGACAGGTAGATCCCACTGCCAGGACGCTCCTTTACTGTAAGGAATCCTGCTTCAGAAGGAGAAGTGAGAGACCCCCACCCTGCTACAAAAAGCAAGCCCTGGCTCCTCCACCTTCCATAGGCATGTGGGCGCCCAGCCAGGGTCACCTGTGCATTGCTGGGGCGCCACATCTTCCTTGGGGGGGATATGTGCCCCAATGCCAAACCCCAGAGACTTATCAGCATTCTCGAACTTCCCTCCCTTCCCAACCTTCCAGAAAAGCACACCTGTGCAGCAGCTTAGCAATTAATGTTATCAGCCATAAAGGATCAGAAGGAAAACCCAGAGCTATTGTGAATCATTAAGGTCATAACCACTTCAAGCACTTGGGAATTTGTTTTATTTTCTCTGGCCCAGAAGGGCTGTGATGAAGGCTTCTATAGGCACTGGGTTGCTTTCAAATACATCACCTTAAACCTTTCTTCTAGAGGCAAAAATAAAAACCTGGACCCTTACGGGAATCATATACTGGAGCCCAGGGACCCAGCTTGAGGTACAACACAGATGCCAGGTGGGAGGACCCCCAAAAGGCCCCCTTTTGGGGGAGAGGAAGACAGAACCCTCCACAAAACTGCTCTATACCTAGAATTTTAACTTAAGCTATTAATACCATACCAAGCCCCCAAGAAAAGGCAACAAGCATACCCTGCGCCCAGCCTTGCTAGTCAGACTGGAAAATGACTTGGGAAGAAAATCCAGCCGGAGGAAAAGCAGGTGGCTTTTGTCAACTTGGATCTGTCTGCAGATGAACACTGTGTGTAGAAATGAGTGTGTTTCCAGAGGGGACTCCCCTCCAGAGGGCGAGCCTTGCAAACACTTCCTAAATTCAGATCCTGCTACAGGCAGAGCTGGCCAGCACCCTCCATGTCCGAGACCTAGCCAGTGTTCCAAGGATTTAATAGAACCCAAATCTCAGGTGCACACGCTGTTGAGCATGAAGCCAGTGGGGGCTAGTCATGGCCCAGAATGGGTGCTAGTCATGGGCCAGATTAGGGCCTCCTGGTGGCTAATTTACATCCCTTTGGAGTTTCTGCTTTGCAGGCTGGGTTTGGTGGGGGATATTTTGGTTTTTCGTTTTGTTTTGTTTTTGTTTTTATTTTTCTGCAATGGCTCCAGACTTTAGAAGCAATTTAAAAACAACAAAAAAGTCAACTAAACTAAGTCTGTTTAATATACATGCTTATTCTCCAAAATGCCTTAGATAAAAATAACTCAGTGGGGAAAGGCACTTCCTGCCAAGACTGACAACCTGAGTTGGATTCCTGAAACCCGCAGGGTCACAAGGTGGAAGGACGGAGCCGACTCCCCCAAGTTGTCCTCTGACCTCCACATGCAAGTCATACAAGCCATCAGACTTGCACATGCACTTGCACACACACACACACACACACACACACACACACACACTAAATACATAAATACATACATAAATACATGAATAAATAAAATGTATAAAACAATTTTAAATGCCTTAGAACACTACCTAAAATTTGAAACACATATAAACAAATAAATATTTTAAAAATTTAGTGTCTTAGATCAGTATCTAAACCTTGAAATTTCTTTCTCCTCAAAAAAGAAACTGTCTGGCCCTGATCTCATGGATTTTTCTTGCTCTCCTGTGATTGAAAAGTCCTTCTCATGGGGGAACTGTACAAAATAATGACTGCCAAATACTTTGAGTAGGATTCAGATAGGAGCCTGCTGAGAATTTCCTGCTTTCAGGGCATTTTTGTTCAAGAATGAATCTTTTTATGAAAAGCCTATTTTAAGTTGCACCTTCTAGAACTCTCTTTCTCTCTCGCTCTCGCTCTCTCTCGCTCTCGTTCTCTCTCATCTCTCTCTCCCTCACTTTCTCTCATCTCTCTCTCCCTCTCTCTCTCAGGCAGAGAAAGGGAGTCCTCAATTCCCTAAGACCTCCTCTTGATTCTCATGGGGCAGGGGGCTGAACAAAGAGAACGCTGGCTTTGCAGTGCCCGGCACTGACACTTTGCCAGTCGAGACTGATTGGACTAAAAACAATTCACTCCCCATGACTGAAGCATTTCAGGCACTGACTGCTGCCCAGTGAGTTTCTCCTCTTGGAGGTTACCATGCATCCTGTGTGGGCCTGGACACCAGCTCTGGACGCCGTCAGTAGACTCAGCATTGTATTTCTAGGTGAGGAGAGGTTCCACTAAGTCTTTCTGCCCTCAGACTTCTAGTGCCAATTTCTGTCGAGGAAAAATACCCAGGGCTGGAGACAGAGCTCAGTCAGTAAAATGCTTGCATGAGCACCTGAGTTTGATCCATAGAAAGCATTTTTTAAAAAGCCAGGTGTCGTAGTGCTCACGGGTAATCCCAATGCTTCGAAGTGGACACAGGTAATCCCTGGGGCCACCCAGCCTAGACTGATCAACTAATCCAGGTCAAGTGAAAGGCAGACCCTGTCTCAAAAAGCAAGGTGAATAATATCTGGAAAACAATACCCATGTTGACCTATCACCTCCACATACAAGTGTACAGATATGTATGCACACCCACTCACAAGCATGCATCTGCTTACATATGTACACACACACACACACACACACACACACACACACAAAGAGCTTGCTTTATGGATTTTGAGCACTGTACTTTGGAACATTTTAGTCCTACCAAACTTCAAGCTGGGACAAGAAGGTCTTTGTGCCAAGCTGATTTTGAGATTTCTAAGCAGGAGCTAGGCTCTGTTGGTTAAGTGCCTGCCATGAAACCCTGAAGACATGAGACTGATCCCTAGTACCCATGTTAAAAGCCAGCTGCCACAAAGTGCACCTATAATCCCAGCACTGGAGAGGCAGAGGCAAGAGGATCCCAGGTACTGCTGGCCAGCCACCCTAGCCTACTTGGCAAGCTCCAGGCTCAAAAAAAAAGGTGGACAGCGTCTGAGGAATGATACCCACCCGAGGTTGACCAGCGGCCTCCACACACATGTGCATGCACATTCCCACACATGCGCATATACATGTGCACCCCCCCACACAGAAATATACACAAATGCACACAAACACCAACGCATATACATGCACACAAATTTTTTAAATCTCTGAATTTGGAAATGAGACCCAAAGATGGCTTCATGTCCTTTCCAAGACATCATTAAGTTCACTCTGTGGTTGGGCTTCCGCACACACCAACAGCGAGACAAGGAGTTGCATGCCAGGGGGCTCCTGGGTATTCTCAAGAGATTTGTATGGAAGGAGGAGAGGTGGGGCAGATGCTGCCAAGGCGTCAGCCCACTTCATGGAAAGCTCTGGAGCCTAAGAAGATCCTCAGCATTGTCCCAGATTGAGGCAAGAGATCATGCCTGACATCACCTGCTCAAGACCAGCCACGGGTCAGGAAGGAAGGGACACCCTGGGGGTTTTCTTCAATTTCGGACAGTCCCCAGTGAGAGTGTGAGATCAGCAGTTGGTGCTCCCATCAGCGGTGGCAGGGCCAGAGGCACAGCTCCACACTGTCACCAGCAGCCTGAGGAGTCCCTCTTAATCTCTGAAGGCAATGAAATAAAACTGGAGCCAAGGCTTCAAAGCTGAAAAGAATTTCGGGATGAGTCAAGATGAGGCAGAGTTGGAGTTTATTTAAAAACTAGAGTGCCAGGGGAGATGGCTGAGTGGTTAAAGTGCTTGCTGTGCAACAAGCAAGTGTAATAAAGTGAAGAGTGGTTGATGAAGACTCTGGACATGGGCTTTGTGCCTCCACACATACATGTGAACACACGTGCACAGACACATACTACACACATGAACGAGAAAAAAAATAAGTACTCATGGAAAGAATAAAGCACATCCAAGAGCTTCTCAAAGGAGCTTTTATTAAAAGGCATTTTAACATAGATTTCAATGATGAAGATTAAGAGAGACACCTAAGGAAAGAAGATATTGCCAAGGGTGGTACGGGCTTCTCAAGGGAGAGCTGCAAGTATGTTCTCAGCATTGAGAGAGATGGCTCAGAGGTTAAGAGCACTGACTGCTCTTGCAGAGGACCTGGGTCTAGTTCCCAGCACCCACATGGTGGCTAACAACCATTTGTGACTCCAGTTCCCAGGAGATTTGACGCCCTCTTCTAGCCTCTGTAGGCATTGTACACACAAGTACACTTACATGCAGAAAAACACTCATACACGTAAAATTTTAAAAAAGAAAAAATGTTTAATGTCTCAGTTTTTCAGTGGCTCTCAAGTTACATTTCAAAAGGTTGCTAAAGGAACTTTTTTTTCCTTTTCATTCTTTTTGATAAGAAAGATTATAGAATTGTGATGGCTAATCCCAGGTGTGAACTTGACTGGATCTGGGATTCACTGAAATGAGAGAGACCTTCTTGACTGGATCATTTGAAGCTGGAAGACCCACCATAAATGTGGGCGTTACCTTCTGATGGCAACCCACATAAAAGGCCATGGCAGAGGGGAGCTTTTGCTTTTGGTCGCCTGTCTTCTCTCTCACTGGTGAGTTCCTCTTGCTGCTGTGACCAACTTCTTCGGATTCCAATGTAGACTGAAGACTAGCAGCTCTTCCGGAATCCATCAGGCCTTCAGCACCAGATTTGGATGGCTGAGACATCCGGCCTTGTGGACTGAGCAACTATGGATTCTCAGCCTCTCCAGTGTGGCGCAGCCATTGTTGGACTACTCTGACTTTATCCTGTGAGCTAATCTAATAAATCCCTATATGCTGAAAGAGTGGTGGATGATTGAGGCCTGGCTTGTGAGGCTTCTAAGGGAAGGGGAGACCACCAGGGCTATTTGTGCAACATCTTGAATTGAGAATCTGTGGGTTCCAGTTAGCTGGAGCTGAAGAATCAGCTGTGGTTAAGAACCACCGAAGTGAAGCCTTTGTTTTACTGGGACAATTGATGCTGGTCAGCTGGGGCTGAAAAATCAGCTGTAAATAACCAGCACCACTGTGACAAAATCTTTTGGGAAGTATTTCCTCAGGGTCAGCACACAGAAGCTAAGGTTCAGAGGGGTCCTGAGGCCCCATCTCAAGCTGGAAACAGGATTTGGCAATGTGTAAGAGTCTCCTGCATGGTTTTGGTGTTGAAAGCATGAAGGAGTCACAGAGAACAGCTAAGACTTGGCACCCTGAGAGTCTAGGAAAGGCCATAGGTGAAAGTACAGCCTCAGTTGCAGTGAAGACCCCAGGATTGAAGGGGTCATAGAGAGAATCTGAGGCTTTGCATTCCAAGAGACCAAAAGAAGTCATTGGTGAAGGTGCGGCCTCAGTTTCAGTGGAGACCCCGGCGTTTTGGAGGTGCCAGGACCGTGGGACTACAACCAAGGGCAGCAGCAGGTGTAGAATGGAGCTGGCCTGGGTCTGCTAGGCAAGCTGTGTGTACTGTGGACGGCAGAGTCAGAGAAGTGGAGCTGCCAAAACCCTTTGGAGCCCAGAAGATTGTGAGTGAATCCCAGATGTCCAGCCTTGAGCTACTTTGCTGGACTTTGGTTTTGCTTAGGTGTGCCCGATTCTTCCCTTTGAAATAAGACAGTACTTGTTTTGGATTTTACAGGCAGCCACAGTTAAGAGATTTTTTTAAAAGAGACTATGGACTTTTAAGTGTTTGGATTTTTTTAAGGACTGTGGGACTTTTAAGGTTGTACTGTCTTATGTTGTGATATTGTTAACATATCTTAGGGACAAG
>NW_008346898.1:2498111-2502241 GCF_000622305.1 Nannospalax galili | reverse complement strand
AATTGTGACCTGGGAGATGTAAGCCAACTAAGTGGGCATTGGTCAGAGTATTTTGTCACAGCAATGGAGAAACAAACTAAACAAGAGAAAATCCAGAAATGCCTTGGATAGACTTATAATCTGATACATTGGGGTTGCACAAGGCGTTAAGAACATGTCTTTTACCATAAATGGGGTTTCTGGTGATAGTCCTAGAAAATTATAGGTTTATAGCTGGGCAGGAGTAGAGAAACATCTTCAGCCAATGTTAATTGTGTTGTGCTTCTTTTTTAAGATTTATTTTTATTGCCAGGTGTGGTGGTGCGTGCCTTTAATGGGGAGGCAGAGGAAAGTGGATTTCTGTGAGATCAAGGCCAACCTGGTCTACATAGTGAGTTCCAGGCCAGCTAAGGCCACAGGGAGACCCTATCTCAGAACAAAAGGCTTTGTTTTTATTAACTTTAATTATGCATACATGTGCATGTCTGTGTGTACGTGCACATGGGTGCAGGTACCCAAAGAATGCAGAAGAGAGCATCCGATGTCCTGGAGCTGGAGTTACAGGAGGTTGTGAGCCACCTTATGTGCATGCTGGGAACCAAAGAAGGACCTCCGCAAGAGCAGTACACACTCTTAACCACTGAACCATCTCTCCAGCCCCTGTGCTGGGATTCTTGATTCTCAGCTGGTGAGAGGCTTCAACTAGACTCCTGGGTGAAGGACCCCTCTCCCGTCTCATGTCCACATTGTTCCCTGTCTTCCTGCCCTTCTCATTCCCAGCAGCTAAGGGGCAGTGCTGGGCCCTGGGGAGGGAGTCTAGACAGTGTCTGAGGGTCAACCAAGGTGAAGAGATGGTACATTTGGCTTATGATTTATTAAGCTCAGACTCCAGGTGCTAACCTGCAGAAAGCAGCTAGGTTGCAAGTGACATTTGTCTGGCAGAGATACCAACAATTCCTGTCTAGTAGAAAAGTAGGCCCCAAAGCTTAGTCTGTCTGCCCTACCCTAGGTTTGAGTTTTACCTAGCAAAGTCATTTCCAGTAGCTCCTTCAGTCAACCGCTCCATTGACCTCAGTGTCCAACACACTCCTGAGAACCAACTTCACCTTCTAGCTCCTGCCAAATCCCTTGCTTCAATCCTCGACTCAGCCTAGACCCATGCACCCCATAATGTCTCTGAGTCATGCTTTAAACTGACGTCTTTGAATGATTCTTATAAGGCTATGCTGATGGAGCTGCACTCCGGTGTGATTCATCAGGGTCTACACCTCTCTCAAGAAGGGGTCAAAGCAGACAAGTGCCCACTGGGGTCAAGGCAGTGTCCGCTACACAGTGACAAAGGAGGCAGATGTACTGTGAGGTGTGTGTGCATGGGCCAAGGTCCTAGGCCAGGCAAAGCAGGGCTAGCACCCCACTTCTTACAGCGGCTAGGTGATCCTGCACAGATGATTCAGCATGCCTGAGCCTCAGTTTTCACACCCTAAAAACAAGGCTAGTCATAGCAAGAGTCCCTATGGGGAGCTAAATTGTATAAAGTACTTTGGCCAGAAACGACCACATGCATCTTCAGTAAACAGCAGAAAATGTCACTAGCTGGTCTTTGTTTTGGAATACAGATAACATAAAAGTCACCGTTTTGCCTGGGCACGGTGGCTCATGCCTTCAATCCCAGCAGTTGGGAGGCAGAGGCAGGCAGATCTCTGTGAGTTCAAGACCAGCCTGGTCTAGATAGTGAGCTCCAGGCCAGCTGGGGCTATAGGGAGACTCCATCTCAAAAAGACCAAAAAATAAAAACTAAAATTAAAAAAAATAAAAGTCACAATTTTAACCATTTTCAAGCATGCAGCTGAGTGGCATTAAGCACATATGCATTGTTGTAAAACCATTACCAGTGTGTATCTCCAGAACTTTCCATCTTCCAGGTCATTATGGACCACTAATCCTCCTCCCCTTGGCAAATACATTATACTTTGTGTCTCTGTGAAATCAACTGCTCTCAGTACCGCTTATCAGTGGAATCATACAGCTATCCTGTGTGTGTGTGTGTGTGTGTGTGTGTGTGTGCGCGCGCGCGTGTGTGCGCACATGCGGGCATGTGGAGACCAGAGGACATCAGGTGTTTTCCTCAATTGTTAGTCATTTATTTAATCATTCATTCATTCATTCATTCATTCATTCATTCATTCATTCGAGACAGGCTCTCTCACTGAACCTGGAGCCCTCCACTTCTGTTAAACTAAGTAGCCAGTAAGCCCCAGGGATCCTCCTCTCCCTGCCTCCCTAGTACTGAGATTTACAAGCACATGCCACCACACCTGGCTTTTTATATGGGTACTGGGGATGGAACTCAGGTCTTCACGCTTTCAGCAGACATTTTACCAACCATCTCCCCAGTTCCTATTTGTCTGGCTTATTTTTTAATATAATGTCATCAGGGTTCATCTCTGTGTGTGGTAGGGACGTTGCTTTTAAGGCCCAGTGATATCCCATTGCTTGTGTAGATTACATCACCTGTTGTTTGTCCACGATTGTACTGACAAGACATTCAGGCTCTTTCCATCTTTAATCATTGTAACTAATGCTCACACAGACACAGGTATATTAGTTACCATCTTAGTTACTTTTCCTGTTGCTGTGATAAAATATCCCGACAAAAGCAACTTAAGGGAGAAAGGGTTTATTTTGGCTCACAGTTCAAGAGTGCACTCCATCATGCTGGGAAACCACAGCAGCAGCAGCTTGAGGCAGCTCATCCCACACATCTACAATCAAGAGTGTGAATGCGTGTGTCAGCTCAGTGTCTCCTTTTTATTTATTTATTTATTTATTTATTTATTTCAGAACTCCAGCCTAGGGAATTGTGATGACTTGAATGAGAATGCCCCCCCCCATAGGCTTCAAGTGTTTGGACACTTGGTCCCCAATTTGTGGTACTGTTTGAGGACGTTCATGGAAACTTTAAGAGGTGTGGAAGAAGCTGGAGGAAGCATGTCACTGGGGATGAGCTTAGAATCCAAAGCCAGGCCCAGTTCCAGTTTACCTCGCTCTGCTTCCTGTCCCTGCTTGAAGAAGTGAGTGTTCAGTGTTCTGTTATGGTTGCCTCCTGCTGCCAGGCCTCTCCCACCATTCCTTCTGGAACCGTAAGCCAAATAAACGCTTCCTTCTATAAATTACCTTGTCGTGGTGTTTTATCACAGCAACAGAAAAGCAGCTAATGCAGGAACGGTGCTGCCCACAATGTGTCCTCCTACTTCAATTAACCTATTGAAGATAATTCCCACAGACATGGCCAGAGGCTCATCTCTAGATCTCATCAAGTTAATAATTGAGATGAACCATCCCATTACTTTTATATAACTAGGCCCAAAATGCCAGAAGAAACTATTTAAAGAAGAAAGGATTTATTTCACATATTGTTTCAGAGGCGTGGTCCCTCATAATGGAGACAGCCTGGCAGAGCTCACATCATGGTAGGCAGTAAGCAGGCATCAAGGAAGAAACCTGGGACCAGATAGAACCTTCAAGATGTGCCCTCCTACAATCTTCACAACCTCCCAGATCAGAACACCAGCTGGGGACCAACCTTTCAACACATGGCCTGTGAGGGACATTTCAAATTCAACCCCAAACAAACCGTATAACAAATAATCTGTCTGAGTCTCTATTTTTGTTTAATTATTTATTTAATAAACACATACTTAGAAGAAGCATTTCATTACAACAGCATTGACATATTCAATAACAATTTCCTGAGCTAAGATGCATCTCTTTCAAAATTGGCTGTAAATTTTTAGGTTTACAGTTGAATTATTACGGTTATACAATATGGTACTCAGTATAAACCCTATAAGACATAACATTAAATGAGGTTTTAACCTTTAAAAAGATCACCATTTCATTATTGAAATATACAGTTTCATACAGAAAAATTCATTTTTAGTGCAGTTGACATGAAGATGTTTGCACATGCATTTCTAATCTCTAAATATCTGATTATTACTAGTCACTGTTGGTTACTTTCTGAGCTTCTAGGCATCTGAGCATGGATATAAAGTCATCAGGTAGATTTCAATGATAATGTTTTTCACATCTACTAATTATTGTTTTTTAATCATTATTTTTTTAATTTTTTTTTCATACAGAAGAATTCA
>NW_008346898.1:2495583-2496421 GCF_000622305.1 Nannospalax galili | reverse complement strand
GGGTGCTGGGAACTGAATCCGGGTCCTCAGCAAGATCAGCCAGTGCTCTTACCGCTGAGCCATCTCTCCAGCCCTAAATTTCATTTTTCTTATTGTGAAAAAAGCAGCAACAAACATGGCTGAGTAAATATCCTTATTGAGTCCTCTTAGCATATGCTCAGGAGTGATACAGCTGGAGCATACGGTAGACTTATTAAAGAGCTCTCCATGCTGATCTTTACCATGGCTCCCCAGTTTGCAGTCCCACCAGCAGTGAGTGAGGACTCCTCTTTCCCCACATCCTTGCCAGCATTTGTTGTCTTTTTCTTTCTCTTTTCTCCCTCTCTCTCTCTCTTTTTTTTGATCTTAGCCAGTCTGACTGGGGTAAGATGAAATCTTAAACTAGTTTTAATTTGCATTTCCCTAATTATTAGTGATGTGGAACATATTTTAAGGTGTTTCTTAGCCATCTTTATTTCTTTCTTTCAGAACTCTGTTTAGATCTCTAGCCCATCTTTTAACTGGGTCATTTTGTTTTTTGATTTTATTTTTCGAGTTCTTTATATATTCTGGATGTTAAAACTCTGTCAGATGTGTCAATGGTGAAGATTTTTTCTCATTCTGTGCATTTTCTCTTCATTTTTTTGATTGTTTCTTTTGCTGTACAGAAGCTTTTTAGTTTAATGACGTCCCACTTGTTAATTCCTGAGCAACTTATGTCCTTTCCTACACCGATATCTTGTAAGTTACTGCCGATATTTTCTTTTAATAGTTTCAGGGTTTCCAGTTTCCTATTGAGGTCTTTGATCCATTTGTAGTTGACTTTTGTGCAAGCTGAAAGATAGGATCTAGTTTTATT
>NW_008346898.1:2493052-2493493 GCF_000622305.1 Nannospalax galili | reverse complement strand
TTAAGTCCATTTGATATGTGGTATTGTTGAATTCAGATGTCTCTCTTTAACTCTCTGCCCTGTTGACCAATCTAATGGAGACAGTGGGGTATTGAAGTCCCCTACTATTAAGGAATTGGGATCAATCTGTGTCTTAAAGTCCTATAATATTGTTTTTATGAAGTTGGGTGCACCAGAGTTTATTCAATATATGTTCATGATTATAATATGTTCTTGGTTTATTGTTCCTTTGATCAGAATGAAGAGGCCCTCTTTGTCTCTTCTGATTAGTTTTGTTTTAAAGTCTATTTTGTCAGATATTAGAATTGCTACACCTGCGTTTTTCCTAGTACCATTTGCTTGGTATAGTTTTTTCCATCCTTTCAGTTTAAGATAGTGTCTGTCCTTGAAAGTGAGATGAGTTTCTTGCAGACAACAAAAAGATGGGTTTTGTTTCTTTAA
>NW_008346898.1:2492530-2492909 GCF_000622305.1 Nannospalax galili | reverse complement strand
TTTCTGCAACTCCTTGGGTATAGTCGTTCCTTTCTTCAGCTCTTTGTATTGCTTCCAGAACTCTCTGAAGGGCTGCTTTTGTGAACATGAATTCCTTCCGCATATTTACATCATGGAAGATTTTTCTTTTCCCTTTGACTATAATAGACATTGTGGCTGGGTGTACAATCTGGGTTGGCATCTGTGGTCATTTAAAACTGGGAATACTTTGGTCCAGGCTCTTCTGGCTTTCATAGTTTGCATTGAAAAGTCAGCTGTAATCCTAATGGGTTTTCCTTTATATGTGACTTGTTGTTTCTCTTTTGCAACTTTCAGAACTGTTTCTTTGTTTTGTACGTGTAGTGTTTCTACTATGATGTGCCATGGAGAGTTTCTTTTC
>NW_008346898.1:2482813-2491868 GCF_000622305.1 Nannospalax galili | reverse complement strand
GGATATGTTATTTTTGTTTTTTCATGTTATTTTTTTCTCTGTGATTTTGACATGTGAATTTCTTTTGTAGTTTCTGATTCTTGTGTGAGACTCAAACCTCCAAGTTTAGGTCTGCTTCTTTTCAAGGTTCTGGTTCTCTCTCTTGATTTTATATTGGAATGGCCAGGTTGCTTTTGTCTTCAGGAGTTCCCACAGAGGCCCAAGTCAGAGGAGGAACAGATGCTCTCAGGCTTTTTCCTAAATTCTGGATCCCTCCAGGATAAATTTGGCCTCAGGGATTTGGGGGTTGGACTGGCCTGGGAGCCGGGCCCTGGAAAGATGCTGGTCTAGGGTAGCTGGGGGCCTTGCCACCCAGAGATGCAAAGGAAGATGGGGGCAGGAAGCAGCCCCAAGGGCTCCTGGGAACTGCACTGAGGAGCTGGGTTGGTCCCAGAGAGAGAGGCCTGTGGGTCAGAGAGAGGCCTGCAGGTCGTGCAGGCCCAGGGAAGCAGAGCTTGAGTCTCTATTTTTGATTCTCTTAGGTAGATAACTAGAAGTAGGCTTCCTGGGTCATACGATAATTCTGTTTCTTTTCTTTCTTTCTTTCTTTTTTTTTTTTTTTAAAGATTGAACATACTGTTTCCATTTTCTTTTTAAAAGTTTTATTTATGACACACATGCCCATGGACATGTATATCACAGTGTACATGTGGAAGTCACAGGAGAATTTTGTGGCATTGATTCTGGGAACTGAACTTAGGCCACTAGGTTTGCAGAGCAAGTGCCTTGACCAGCTGAGTCAGCTCACCAGCCCTGGACATGCTGTGCCAATTTACACTCAGAGCGTGCCGATTTCCAACCTCTCTAAATTCTTGCCAACATTTGTTATTTGCTTTTTAAACAAACATGGGCATAAAGTGGCATCTTATTGTGGTGTGTTTGTGTGTGTATACATGGGCATATGCGTATGTATGCACGTGCATAGGCTGGGGGTCAGGTGTCTTCTTTCACGACTCTCCATGCTTCAGTGTGGTTTTGATTTGCATCTCCCTGACTGGTGATACTGAGTTCCTTTCATGTGCTTGTCGGCAATTTATGTATCTTCTTTGGAAAAAAAATGGCTAGTTAAGCCATCACTCAGTGTTCAGTTGGGCAGTTTGGATTTTGTCGCTGAGCTGTACCAGAACTACTCTTAGAAGAAGAAAGCCACTCTGCATCCTCTCAACACAAAGATCACCATTGAACTGAGGTGACAAGACAGATCCCTGAAAAACAAGGCCAAAAAATGTCCCAACAGTGTACATTCTTGCTGGAAATCAGCCACTCAAGTCAGGAGTTTGTGAGCGGGATGCTCCAACCAGCCCCCCAGAGTGCTTGGACTTGGCTTCATCACTACAGCATGCTCTGACCCAGTAAGATAAGCAGCCACAGATGGAGCAACTCAAATACCGAGACAACTTGGCTCAGCACCCACTGGGAGAGGACTTGATCTTTGTACATCAGCCTCTGCACTGGACTCGTCCATCTTGCCTGGCAGAGGAGCTGAACATCTGGAGCTGCCCCTCTCACTCTTTACAATGCCACGGCACTGAGATGGCTAGTGACCAGAATGTCTGAGTAGAGAGACCCAGCACCAAGACTGAGGCCCTTCTGTGTGGGAATAGGCCTCTGATTTCTTCTAAGTCCCATCTGGTTTCTTTGGGTCATGCATCTGGCACAGAGCCCAGAACACTGGAGGGAGTTAGATAAAATTGCATTGAATCTGGTGACCTTGAGTGAAACCTGGGAACGGCCACAGGAAATTGACTTTCTCCGTTTATAAGGAAATCATGGCATCAGCCTTCCTGAGAATCTGACCCATCTTCGAACCATCTAAAGAAGTGTCTATGGAAAAACTGTAGAAAACCATCGCATCTGTGTTAGTTTGTTAGGACTGCCATAACAAAATATCACAGGCTGTATGATTTAAATAGCACAAATGTATTGTTCACAGTTCTGGAGGCTAGAAATCCAAATCCAAGGTATCTATTTGGTTGGTTCTTACAGAAGGCTCTGAGAGGAATCTACCCAGTAGCCCTCATCTAGCTGCTGGGGTGAGCACATATCCCTTGGCTTTGCCGGCATTACCCGTCTCTGGCTTCACAGTCACATGGCATTCTCACCCATGTGTCTGTTGTCCTCACATGGCCATCTTCTTATGACACTGGTCATATTAGACTCAGTCCATCCTATTCCAATATGATCTCATTTCAACTTAATTAATTACATCTGCAATTACTCTATTCCAAATGAGGCCACATTCAGAGCTTCTTAGCAAACCTCCTCTTGTGCTAAGTGTAGTCATGTTGAAGGCTGGCTGATGGTCTCTACGCCTAAGCACCATGTAGCAGCATCTGGGAATCTTCACTAGGAAATGCTGGTGTGCATCTCTGCCTTTCTTCTTTATCTCTTCCTGACGATGGAGCTAGAGCTGTCATCTCAGACAAGGAGGTAACATCAAAACTTGAGAGCATGCATTGTAGGCTAAAAGAAGCCTGCATCCATCAGAGCTTTCCAGCACATAGTCCCCATACTAACCCTGGGCCACCTTCCCCTGGACATTCATGGGAAGGAGAAATAAGATGCATCTTGGCTAAACTACTATTGCCTTGGATCTCTGTTACTCGCCACTGGACTACATCCTATTATACCTGGGATTTTTTCCTGGATCACAATAAAATGATCACTCGCTACAGGCTTGTTCAGTGCTGCCAGGCATCCTAAGACATTCATCTTTACTGGCCTCCACTGCTAGACTTGCCTTCAGGATTGAGTGTCCTACTGAAGGACAGTGGAGGGGCTGGCACAGTTCCTTCAGACCCATGTCCCTCTCTGGAAGTAGTGCCCAGCCTGTGACTTAGAACAAAAACCCGTTAGCCTCTGAACATGACAGAGTATGTGTCTGAAGGCCCATGCAGAGGTTTGTTCTCATAGTTAAGGATGGGTGAGGGGTATGAAGAGGAGTAGAGAAATAGCAGAGCCATCCCCTGAGCCATACTGTTCCTCTCCCATCCTCACAGGAACAAGGCAGTTACTATGACATGCACACAGCCAGACATGTACCTAGTCATCACGCCGGCCAGGGGACACTCTTCCTCCTTCTCACTGATGTTGCTCAGCTATGGAGGCAGGATTCCTATCTGTCAGGTTTCAAGGCCAAAGAGCACCCCAAATCTGTATGTAACTCCCCTAAACTCTACATCCATGTTGCCACTGAAGAAAACTCTGCAACCCTGGTCCACATCCAGGTCAATCTGAGCCGTGTCTACAGGAGCCCCCCACAACCCAAGACATACAAGGTGATAGGAAATGACATCAAGGAGACTGAGGTACAAGTCCCTGCTCCCCACTCAGCAGCCACATGACTGTGGGTACATTCCTTGGCCTTCTGTTATGAATTTCTTCATCTGTAAACAGTTAAGAACACCCATTTCAAGAGTTTCCCACGAGGACTAAATTGGAACCAATCTGATAACTTACATAACCCATCTAGCAGAAGGAGTTCAGTGAATATAAATAGCAATGTCTTTCCCTTGGTTTTTATCTAGAAAGCCTGCCTAGTAAGGAATGTAGAGACAGAAATGGGACAAAACTGAATTATCCTCCATACTATCCCCAAGTCCTTTCTGGCCCCGGCAAGGAGGTCTGATTGATAGATGGAGGCAAGTTAGGAAATCAGACCTGGAAGCCAGTCCTGTCTGGCCATTTGCCAGCTGGGTGACCTTGGGCAAGAAACACAACCTTTCTGGAGACCTAATGAGATCCCACACATGAAAGGATTTTATAAATTATAAAGGGCCAGGCAAACAAAGATGGCGGCCAGTGCTCGCATGAGGCCTGGGGATAGAAGCCATCACTCCACATGTTTTCTTTTTAGAGGACAGCTGGACAAAGGCTTCTCCTCCACAAAGGACTGGGGAAAGTGGTTTGGTTAATGGTCCTTCACCCAAAGGCCAAAAGGTGAAAGGTCATAGTGAGGCCTTGTCTTCTAGAGGAATTCCTACTGGGAGGCCTGGGGACTGGCTGCCCTTACTGAGGCCTGGAACAACTGACTCTCTAAGCAAAGAAAGAAACACATTGTTTTGGAGATCCTGGGCAAAGAGAAAGAGGAGGAGGAGGGTGGGTAAGAGTGAGGCTGCCGGGTCCTCTTGTCATCTTCCTACCCTCCATGCTTCCTGACCAACACACTGGACACTGGGTAGAAGTCAATGATGTCATCATCTCTGTGATGAATTAGCATCCTTTGAACACTGTGCAAAGTAAACACTAGCTCATTGAATCCTCAGACTAATCTGGAATAAAGTTGATTTACCTTAGCCCTTCATATGATTTACCTTACCCTTCAGATGATCTGGCAAGTGAGTTTAGAGGCACTGTCCTAGCTGACTCCAGAGCATAAGCCTGTGATCTGTATGCCATTGGTGAAAACAGACATCTCTGACCATGGTAGATGAATCTGGGGATATGGAAATGACTCCATTGAGGCCCCTGGCTCATAGACCAGGGAGCAGCAAGGGTTAAACAGAAAGAGTGATATAGAGAGAGCATATACCTATCCCCTGTGCCAGGAGATAACCCTCCCTTGTTTTTGGTCCTAGGGGATCACTACCCACCAACTGACCCTGAATTCTAGGAACTCTGGCCTGAGTTTCCCTCCTCCATCTTCCCAGGCCTACACTCAGCTGCTTTTCCAGGTTGGCCAGTGTGGCCTCAAGGTCAAGTTGCAGGTCCTAGGCAAGAGGGAGAATTTTCATTGGATCCCTATCACTGAGTGTCCTTAAGAAATCAGGAAGGGTTCTGGTACAAGAAAGGGCAAGATGGTGAAAGGGTCCTGTTATTCTAAACGAACATGGGCGGAGGCTTTCTTCATCTGACTGGTGATTTCACAGGTTCTTATTTTATCCTCTCAACAGCTCTTGAATGTGGCTCATGTTCTTGTTTCAGAGACCAGGCATCTGTGTTGGTTACCATTTGTCACTGTGACAAAATCTTCATGGTTTCAGTTCTCAGTCCGTGATCATTTGGCTCTGTTGCTTCGGGACAGAGTATGATGACACACAGCACCATGGCAAGAACGTGTGGTGACGATAAGGGACTCAACTCAATGCAGACAGATGGCAGAGAGACAGGAAGTGGCCAGGACAAGTGCATCTTTGCAGGGAACACCTGCATGGGTGACCTGTTTCTCTCAACGAGGCCTCACCTCCCAATAATGCTGTCATATTACAAATCCATCAAAGGATTCATTCATTGGCTAAGCCAGAGCCAATCATTTCCCAAAGCCCATCATCAGCCGACAGCCAAGCCTTTAATGCATGAGCCTCGGGGGTATAGTCAGATTCAAGCTACATCAGAGTCTGAGACTCAGAGAGGGAGACACTTGCTAGGGTCAGGATGTGAGGTGATAGGCAAGCCAAATGTCTCTGCAGTTCATTTCTGCACTTAGATTTACACAGCAGGAAGAAGGGAAAAATTAAACATGTCAGTGGTCAGGGACAGATTTCCAGAATGACTTCTCAGAGGAGCTTCTCAGACTTAATCTAAACATGATCTGACTGGGAAGTCAGGCAGCTGGGGTGACATCAGACTTCCATACTCACTCTCCTGAGGGCCTCGGTTTCTTCTTGTAAATCAGATGCAACCCTAGGAATGAGTCTAACCCCTGAGGTTAGGTCATTAAAACATATTTTTTAAAACGGGGGGGGGGGGGGCTGGAGAGATGGCTCAGAGGTTAAGAGCATGGACTATTCTTTCAGATTTGATTCCCAGTACCCACATGGTGGCTCACAACCGTCTGTAACTCCAGTTCCAGGGGATCTGATACCCTCTTCTGACCTCTGTGGGCATTGCAGGACATGGATATACTTACATACATGCTGGCATTACACTCATATACATGAAATAAAATAAATAATATTTTTAAAACATGGCAGTCTATGCTTTGCTCTCAGAGATGACCAACTTCAGGAAAGCCACTCACTGCATGATGAGGTCCTCTGAGAAGGTTGATGTGATAAAGAATTAAGGCCTCTTGTCGACAACCAATACTGATTTACCAACAGTGAGCAGACCACTGTAAGCAATCCTCCACCTTCTCATGAGAGACCTGCAGCCAGCCGTACCCAGGGGGACCTCCCAAAATTCTTCAGCCACAGAAACTGTGAGACGATGATTAAGTGTTCCATGTCACACGGCACATAGAAATGAATACAGGGGATGAAGAACTTGTCCAAGGATTACATGACATGGGTGCACCCACCTACGTGCAGGCAATTCAGTAGTACACATAAAATAAAAACAATAAATATGCAAACCCAGGTGTACCTGATTCCAAAGTCTATACCCATAAGGACCACATCATGGCTAAGGAGGGGCTTTGAAGCAGACAGGAAGGGGAAATACATTCTGAGTAGTGAGTAGTATATCACTTCCTCCCACCATGTCTAGCTGACTGGGGAATCACAGCATGTAAAAACACAGTCCTGGATGCTAAAGTCAGGCCAAAACAGATTCAGGAGGCAACCTAGGGTCTTCCATTGACTGGTTACAGCTGGCAGCCTGCCACTCTCCTTATTTTCTGAGGAAGAAGGGCATATTTATCTTGTTTGGAAATCCTAGACTCAGGTCAATGGTCACAGCAATTCTCAGCACTCCCCTTCCATGTCTGGACCTGCCCAGGGTACTAGCTGAGACCTGGATGTCCCCTACCCACATCCAGGCTGTCATCATGTTCTAGGCAGAGCCACCTCAGCCACCACAGCGGAGGGACAGCTCTGAGCACTTGGGTCTGGACTTTGACCCTCTCTTTCTACTCTGTCCCCACTTGCCTCCGCTCAACAGACCCTGAATCCCTCCAGGAAGGCCTAGAAGCCTGCCCATCTAAGTACTGATACTTCCCCGACTCTGCTCCAAGATTCAGGCTGCATAAGGTCCACAAGTGCCCTGCCTTGCTTTGAAAGTGTCTAGGGATGGGGCTGGAGAGATGGCTCAGAGGTTAAAAGCACTGGCTGCTCTTGCAGAGGACCTGGGTTCGATTCCCAGCACCTATATGGCAGCTAACAACTGTCAGTAACTCCAGTTCCAGGGGATCTGACACCCTCTTCTGACCTCTGTGGGCATTGCACGACACAGGTACACCCACCTATATGCAGGCAATACACTAGTACACATGAAATAAATTAATTAAAAAAAAAAGTGGGGAGTTATTGATCACCTGGGGTGGGGGGAAAGGGGTGCATTTATTAAGAGACTGGACCAGGGTTAGTGCCCTCAGGAGACAAAGTGAATCTGCTCTGCTGCAGAGGGAACTTCAAAATAGTCAATTGAAACTGGGGAAGGTGGGATAGGTGATGACCAGAGAGTAACCATCTATGACTAGGAGGAAAGAGGGACCATAAACCTCTGCAGTGGCTGGAGGTTTGGCCTGGAGACCATCACAACCTGCCTTATCTATCCAACCCAACAAGGAGGCAAGGAGAGGGAGTGTAGCAGCCAGTGAAGCCCCAGCCTTCCCTCCACCAGCTTGGTTAACCACGGTGGGTTTCTCTTTGGTCCACATCCCTTCATCCATAAAGACCCTTGCTGAGCATTTTCTTAAAAGAGAAGACCTAGAAGTCAAACTGCAGATGACACTCTGCGCACCCCACAACTGCCCAAAGAAATTCCTGAACTTTTCAGCTCTATTAGCTTTCTATTGCTGTGATAAAACACTGACCAAACACAACTGGGGAAAGAAAGGGTTTATTTCACCTTATAGTTTACGGTGCATCATGGAAGAAAGCCAGGCAGGAACTGAAGCACAGATCACCATACTTACTGGTTTGCTCCTCTGGCCTGTTCTTAGCCTGCTTTCTTATACAACCCAGGATCACCTCCCCAGGAGTAGCACCACCCACAGTGGGCTGGGCCCTCCCTTATCACTTAACAATTAAGTAAATGCCTCACAGGCATGCCCACAGGCCAATCCGATAGAGGAAATCCCTCAGCTGAGGTTTAACCTTCCCAGGTATGTCAAATTGACAATTGAAATTATCCAGTAGAGAGCTTCACATTGTCAAATAGAGAGAACCAGGCATTGGGGAAGCATTTTGGAACCAGAGACATGGATTTAAATTCTAACCACTACTTTATGAGTTGTGGAGGTGATTTGGGGTGAGTTTCCAGTGTCTTCAGCCTTTGGAGGATTGAGAAAATGTAAAACAGATGTGGTAGTGCAGATCTATGATTCCAGCACTTGGGAGGTGGAAGCAGGAGGGTCAGGGGTTCAAGGTCATCCTTGGCTACTTAGCAAGTTTGAGGCCAGTCTGGGCTACATAAGAACATGTACATAGCATAGAGTGACCAGTGCATGGTCTGGCATGTGCAAGAAGCTCAAACGCAATGGCTACAATCAGGCAGGCTAAGGATTCTATCACTTTCACAGATGAAGAGGATGGGTAACAGTCCCAAAGTCACAGAGCCCATTGGCTTCAGAGCCCAGGCCAGGACCTGGGGTTCCAGATTCCCAAACACCTTGTGGTTAGGCATTTCCAACCTCACAAGGAAAATGGAAATTTGTATAGAGTCTATGAGCAGGATGACTATGGGGACCAATGAGAGAAGTGTAGGTAATGGACAAGTCACCAAATATCAGGCCTCAAATCTCAGTTCTCCACTTGTGAACTCGGTGACCTTTTGTAAACTATCATCATTGGGTGCCTCTGTGTTCCTGCTTTTGGTCTGCCATTAATAAAGGTCTACTTCACAGGATGATAACAAGGGATAGTAGTCAATACATGATTCCAATAATCTGATATCCCACTGTCTGGGACACCTTGCCCTAGCTCTAGGCTAAATATGCATAGGACAGGTTTGGGGATGTGGAAGGGGCTAGCCCAGACACACCAGGCTCCATTCTGTCCTGAATTTCAAAGGGCTCTACTGGATGAGGACAGTTACTTGTAGGCACTGAGCAGACAGAAACCAGCCCTCACACCCCGACTGCCTGTAGCAGGGCATCACCCGAGACAGACGCTTGGTCCAAGCTCTCGGGTAACTC
>NW_008346898.1:2481061-2481942 GCF_000622305.1 Nannospalax galili | reverse complement strand
CAAGTCTGACAACTTGAGCTCCATCCCTGGGATGTACATGGTGGAGAGAGACTGTCGGCTCCTACAAGTTGTTCTCTGACCTCCACACGTGCATCGTGGCACAGGCACATGCGTGCGTGCACACACACACACACACACACACACACACACACTAAGTGACAAATAAATAAGTGTGATGTAATTTTTTAAAGATCAGTTTCACGTGGTTCACACAGTGAACTTGCTTCTTGGTCAGACATATGGCTCAGACCTGGGTGAGCTCCTAATCTCTGTATCGTTGGTTCAGTAGTGGATGTAAGAGCTGAAAGCTAACCAGAGCTCTTTCAAAAGCCTCAGACAGATATGGGCATCTAAGTCTGTTCCTTCCAATCCAGCCACCACTCACCACAAGCAGCTACTTAAATATAAATTTAAGTAAAGTTTTGATTAATTAAAAATAAACAAAATTAAAAATTTGATTCCTAACAGTAGCCATATTTCAAGTGTTCAATAGCCATGCATGGCTAGTGGCTACTGTCCTACGTGGCACAGATCTAGTAGGGAACTACTCCCATAGAAGTGCCATTGAACCCCCTGACTCACATGTGTCCACTCCTGGCCAAACCACAGTAGATCTCTGCCCCCTTTTTTGAACCTGTTTGTTTGAGTTGGGTCTGACACATAGAACCTAAAATATCTTAACAAGCATAAGACTAGTTATACTTCAGCAAGCACTCACAGGGACTTGAGTTCATCCAAATGAGATAATATAGACACCTACAGAGTCAATTGTTTCTATCCAAGTTCTCAGCACATGAATCACAGACTATAATATCTAATAGGATCATCCTCCACCTTCAATCAGGCAAATTTGTTTTCTTCGGAAAGATTATAGATAGAAA
>NW_008346898.1:2471275-2480898 GCF_000622305.1 Nannospalax galili | reverse complement strand
AGATAGATAGATAGATAGATAGATAGATGATAGATAGATGATAGATGATCGTTCACTCTCACATACACACACACACACACACCTGGAATGGTAATCTTATACCTTTTCTTCCTTAATTGCCTTTACCCAACAGTTAATTCTTATTTGTGTACATCCTAACTGGTGCTGATAGGCTCACTGGCAAAAATCCAGGCTCACTTGAGCTACCTTATATAAGATGGATTTACTCAAAGGAACTTGAGTCAGTCAGAAAAAGGATTCCCATAAGAACTCTAGAGCAGCCCCAAGCCAGGCTCTCTGAGACTGAATGTAGTTCAGAAGCTGAAAGGATCAGGACCTGGACCACATAAGCAACCAAATTCCCTTGAATCTTCTGTAGCACTTGGCTATGAATAGGATTCTATCCCTCTTACTAAATGCTTGACACTCAAGCAGTTTCTATATCTCCAGCTCAAATTTCAAAGTCAGAGAATCTGAGGGGTCTCGTACAGTTGTCATTACCCCAGCTGGGAGAGTTTCAGGCCAGACTTGACACAAGCCAGCAATCAACCATGAGTTGGCTGTTCTTTACAGGTGCCCTCTTCTGGTCCAGTCATCTAGACCCAAGGAGGTCATAATATCAGGACAATGATACGTCATCTCTCAGGTGTGGCTATGGCCAGGACAGTCACTTTTATGCACAGAGTTAGAAAAAAATGTCAATGATGTGAAGGGTAAAGGCAGAAATAAGGAAGCTGAGTTCTGCTCGCTGCCTGTGGCCTTGGTGAATTGTCTGAACGTCCACCTATAAAAGAGCACGTTTGCAGAAAGTGTATACTCTTAGTTGGTTTTTTCTTTTTTTCCTTTACATGGTAAGAACTCATCCCAAGGTCTTGCACATTCTGGGTGAGTGCTCTACTGTCCCCGACCGCTTTCCGTCTCGCCGGCAAGAACGACGCGGGAGGACAAGTCAGGATCCTTCTGCAGCAGTTTATTGTATGCGCATCTTACACTCTTAGAAGCTTAAAGACCGAAGACGCCGAGAAGCGGGAGAGCGGTTGCTTATATAGTCTAAAGGTCCCATCTATGACGTATAAGAAGCGGATTGGTTGCTGGAGATCACGCCACGGGAGGAGGCGAGGGAGAGCAGGCTCTTGTGCACGCCCCTTATGGGCGCAGCAGGATGTTTACTGTTAAGAAGGTCCGGATACCGACGCCATCTTGTAATGGCGGCGGAGGCTGTGGCTCTCCACACTCTACCACTGAACTGTACCCTTAGCTCTGCAATTGTGACAGCTCTGGTTTCTGCTGAGTATGACTCTCTTTTTATTATTACTACATTTTATTTATTTATTTATTTTGTCTGCTTCTGTGTATGTGTCATAGTAGGCTTACGGAGGTCAGAGGATAATTTGCAGGAGTCGACTCTCTCCTTCCACCCTTTGATCCTTTCTCCTGGGGATCAAACTCAAGTTGTCAGACTTTGCAGAATGTTCCTTTACCCACTAAGCCATCTCTCCAGCCTGAGAGAGACTCTCTTGATCACAATTCAAAAGGGAAAGAGCTAGGGCTAAGGAGATGACTCAGATGGTAAAGTGCTTACTGCATAAATGTAAGGTCCTGAGTTTGAACCCCAGCCACTTTTGACTAGTGACTACTGTCCTGTGTGGCACTGATCCAGTAGGGAGCTGCTCTAATACAAAGTTCTGTTGATCCCCCTTGACCTAGATATGGCTGTGCCTAAGCCAGACCACAATGCATACATTTGTACTTTTTTTCTTAGACTTTCTTTTTCTTTCTTTCTTTCTTTCTTACTTACTTTCTTTCTTTCTTTCTTTCTTTCTTTCTTTCTTTCTTTCTTTCTTTCTTTTTCTTTCTTTCTTTCTCTCTCTGTCCCTCTCTCTCTCTGTCTTCCTTTCTTCCTTCTTTTCCTCCTTTCTTTCTTCTTATTTCTTCTCCTTTTTTGGCCTATGTTTGTTTGGCTTTCTGGCACATAAAACCTAAACAGCTCTTTTATTATACTATTACTCTGCTCAAAATACTAAAAAGGTTAGCCACAGAGAGAAAAAATCATACCAAGAAGCAAGAGAACTTGTTTCTTATCTCTTCTCAGCCACTTGCTGATTATAGACCAATCTTCTCATCTGAGGCTATGACTACTTTCCTGACTGAAGACAGAAAAGTGGACCAGATGGTCTCACCCAGATTCATCAAAGTCTAGTCAAAGATTTTCTATTTTAATTAAGGCCATTTCTTCCTGTTTGATCTCCTAAGGACAAAGAAGAACATATACTCTCCCCATTAAAACACACACACACACATACACACACACACACACACACACACACACGCACCATCATTCCTGTTCTACCCATATCAAAGCATTCCTTCACCAGCTATCCTAGGAGGGTCAACAGCACTATCCAAGAGTCTGTGCCCTGTACTGCTCACAGTTCTCTGCTCCCACCCAAATGCCTGCCCATCTCACAAAGATACTCCTGACAGGCCTGGTTTCTGTTTCCTGACAATGACCCTGACTCCAGCTAATTGGTCTGGAAATGGACTCCTGATTCATATCTGAACCACTCTATCACATGCTCTTTCCTTCTCCATCCCCATATGTGCGTGTGCTGTATACATGTGTGTTTGTGTAAATATGCATGTACATATGTGTATACATGTGCATGTGAATGCCAGGGATTAATAATGGGTATCTTCCTTGCTCATTCTCCATCTTAATTTTTAAGACTGGATCTCTCATTGAACCTGGGGCTCACCAACTTTGCAAAGCTAGCTGGCCAGCAAGCTGCAGGGCTCCACCTGTCTCCACCCCTCCTGCAATGGGATTATAGGCGTGCTCTAGCACGTGGGTGATGGGGATCTAATTCAGGTCTTCATGCTTGGGAGGCAGGCACTTACTAATTTGGTCATCTCCCCAACCCTAGCTCCCTCTCTTTGAAACTGTGATCAAGAAAGTGCCTCTCAGCAAAAACCAGAACTGTTTTTATAATATAAACACTCAGACACTAGGGGCCATTAGGAGATGCCATGTGGACCAAGGAGCAGAAAAGGTTAGTCTACAAAGTGAGGGAAGAATGAAATTGATATTCAAGGAAGCAAGAGACCAGAGAGACGGAGCCTCACCACCAATACTTCCAGGCTCCATATGAGGCATGATCAATTCGGACTACAGCATCTCTCAGGACAGTTCCAATACTGCCTATCCCACATGCTCTCCCAGAGCTTCGCTACTCTGTCAAGAGATAGAATCTGTATCCCTGGCCCTCAGACTCATGCAAGCCTCTGTGACTACCTGTGCTACTAGAATGTGATTTCTAAGGCCTGGTCATAGATGCAGTACTGCTCTATGTCAAGACACAACCACAACACTCCAAAGAGGCACAGGACTCATAGAGGAGCTCATGAAGGGAGAAACAGAAGTCTCCAGGCTCTAGCTCTAGCTGTACAGTCAAGCAGACACCCAATACCCACCTGCCAGCCATCTTGAATGCAGCTCCTCCAATCTCCTTTTGAAACAACCCAGGAGACACCACATGGAGCAGAGATGGGGCTTCGCCACTGAGCCTCATGCAGATTGCAGGTCCAAGAGCAATACATGATGGTTGTCATTTAAAACTATTAAGTTTGATTCATTCTGCAGCCATAGATTGCTGGAATAATGATGACCCTGTCTTTCAGTTCCAAAGACAGCCCTCCTCCTGGTATAAGCTAGTGCCCATGTGTTTATTTGACCTGCAACCAAAGAGTGAAAACTATTAAAGTCCTCTTTTCTCATATTAAACAGAAGGGGGTAGGAAATTAAGACTGCTATTTGGGTCTGTATCCCTTTCCACGCAGTCACACATGAGTCCTATGTCTTTTCCATGTGCACATGTTTATTTGTTCAGGGGTTTTCAGTTTTCCATACTCTAATGGATCAGTGATGAGACTTTGTAAAAAAAAAAAAAAATTTGCATTTATTGATTTACTTGGGGGGGGCAATGTGTGCCATAGCACCACGTGGAGGTCAGAGGACGACTTGTGGGAGTTGGTTCTCTCTCCTACCACCATGTGGGCCCTGGGGACCAAACTCAGGTCATCAGAGTTGGTGACAGGGGCCTTTACCTACTGAGCCATCTCACTGGCTCCCAGTGATGACACTTTACATACAGCGTATATTCGAGCCCAAAGTTGAACATTGGCCATTCAGTGCTAACAAAACCAATAGTCTCTTAATTCAGAACAATGATCCTTAGCACTGCCGCTCTCCCCTGGTCCACACTTCAGCCACTCATCAATCTGTAGAGAAAAGAAACAATGACCAAAATTTCTGGGTGACGAGGGCAGCTGTACCTGCCAAAGTTAAAGCCTGAACCACTGCAGGGACACCTGGAAGCCTGAGTACAATAAGGAATTGGACTTTCAGCCACAGGGTCTCAGGATCCACAATTAGGAGAGGGGTAAGAATGGCTTTAGAATAGATGGGGCCTATCAAGAAATGTTAGTCCATTGTGATGTATCAGTTACTCTTAGTTGTCACAAACCCCTTCCTGTACAGATCTGTGGGGGGAGATTTCCAGGATCTGGCAAGAGATAGCACACTGAATTCCATACAATTCATGCATTTCAATAGGACCTTCACATGTGTGACAATGAGACCTGAGCCAGTGTGGTTTCCAGAGGGCAGAACAAATGGCCTGGCACTGGGTCTCCTGTTCCTGCTGTGGAGAAAGGACTGAAAACCAAGGTCAGTGTGACATCTAGAAAGACCAGGAAGCTGCTAAGTTGCCTACTGGTTCTCCTCCCCACACCGCTCCCCTGCTATGGACTCAATGCAACCCTCCTGTGACCCCACAGAGCTGGCTGTGTCCTCTACCCAAGCTGTGCGTCTACATGACCAATAAACTGTGTTCAGTGCCTCTGCCCTATGTGGACCAGGTGCCACTGCATTTTTTTAGAGAGCTCTTTGCCCTTCTCAGCTTCTCTTCCAGTGGCCCCAACGTCAGGTAAGGAAATGGTATCATGAGCCCTATGTAGCTAGGCAAAGGCCCTGGATACAGAGAAGTTCAAGAATTTTCAGGAATTGGGGAAGTGGCTCAGTCTATAAAATGTTTACCACATGAGCCTGGAGACCTTAGTTCAATCCCCAGAGTCTGCTTAAAAAAGCCTGGCATGATGGTGTGCATCTGCAATCCTACCAATGGGGCAGTGAAGACAGGAGGACCCTTGGGCTTGCTGGCCAGCCAGTCCTACTGAATGGATGAGCTCCAGGTTCATTGAGAGACCTTTCCTCAAAAACAAAGTGGAAAAAGACACCCATCATCAACTTCTGGCCCCTACACACACTCACACATACTTATGCATACACTCACATGTGCATACATATACACGTACAAAGTTCAGGGATTTCCAGTCCTGATCTGGAAGCCCAGTCCTACATCTTACAGATTGATTTTGTAGAATCTGGTCACTGTACAGGGCATTTGGAGTTTTTAGTTACCGTGGTTCCTTTGGGGTAGCATGATTAGCAATTACCTTCTGTTTCCTTTAAAAGTTCCCAGCCTTGGGGCTGCAGAGATGGCTCAGTGGTTAAAAGCACTGGCTACTCCTGCAGAAGACCTGGGTTTGATTACCAGCACCCATATGGCAGCTAACAACCATTTGTAACTCCAGTTCCAGTGGATAATATGCTCTCTTCTGACCTCAGCAGGCATTGAGTAACACAGGTGCATTTACGCCATGAAGACAATACACTCATACACATAAAATAAAAATAAAAATAAAAATAAAATACTTTTTAAAAAGTTCCCAGCCTACAGAATGGAAAGCAGACCCAGGGTCAGAATATGTTAAGTGTAAAACACACAAGGCACCAAGGACTTTTCTGTAGCCACTAGTCACATAGCATCTCCACAGGGGCCTCAGAACACATTTCCAGGACTAGTTTAGTGGACCAATCACTCACCAGTGGTTAGAAGTTGAATATCGGCATGTCATGAGTAAATGTTGCTGACTACTGTCCACTGCAGGTCAAGGTCAAGGTCTCAGCAACTGGGCACATGGCATGGCCCCAGAGGCCACATTCAGACTGCCAGCACAGTTCCTAGTGCCAGAGTATCATACCAAATAACTACTGAAGGACTCCACTACAGAGTGCATGAGCCCTGACCTCAGCTGCTGCAGGAGACACCAGAACTATTTTTAAAGGTCAAGGTTTTAACTGCTTCCTTTTCACCCACATGGTAAGGGAAGGATTCTCACCCTATAACTCAAGAATTCCTTCCTAGGGGAAGACGTGAACAATGTCCACCCCCTCCTCCTAAGGTCTAACAATCCAAAGTACAGTTCCACCAAGTTCACCCTGGGAGAGCAGGGTGAGTTTATTCAGCTTATAGTGCATGGATAAGGGGTTGCCTACGGGAGCCTGGGTGACCCCAAAGTGGCCACACTAGAAAGTCTTCAGTGCTTATAGATGATGGCTTCCCATAGTCTCATAGATGAAGTCCCTTCCTCTGGTCTTTCCCAGGCTATACACACTAGCCCCTTCCCAAGTCCCTGTGGCCACGTGCTGTTAGGGCAGAACTGCATGGGCACAGCTGGGAGAAGTGATTGGATTCTCAGGTGAAGGTCCAGAGACCCTGGCCACCCCCTCCTTCTATGAGGGAAGGTCAACAGTCCACAGGTCCAGCAGTGATGTACTCTTGGAAGCAGGCACATCTAATGAAGACGGCACCCTTTTGCTCACAGAACAGGACTGTACAACACTGTAGGGTTCTGATGATGGCCAAATCACAACAGCTCTAGAACTCTAAGAAACAAATGTCCACTGGCTTATGCTATTTTGTTATAGCAGTTCAAACGGATTATGTGTGTTAGTTAATTTTCTCATTGTTGTGACCACGTACTTGACAAGAAGCAACCTCAGGGAGGAAGGGTTTATTTTGGCTTACAGTTTGAGGAGATACAGTCCATCATGGCAGGGAAGGCACAGCAGCAGGAGTCTGAGGATCATGTCCTGTTATGGCCATAGTCACGAAGCAGAGAGTGGACAGGAAGTAGGCTTGGCTATAAAACATCAAGGCCCTCCCTGAGTAATCTGCTTCCTCCAGTGAGGCTCCATCGCCTCAAGATTCCATCATATTACAACATAGCACCACCAGCTAGAAACCAACTGTTCAAAAAAATTATGCAAATGGAGGACATTTCACACTCAAACCACAACAAACAGGCACCAAGGAGAAGGCTTCTACTCAGGGACTCTGGAGAAGGGTCCACACCAAGGTAAGCCTAGCCTCAAAGTCTCCCCAAGAAACCCAATAGCCAGAAACCCCCTAGCCAGCTTTCCAAGGGTCAGGTAACTATACCAGTACATACTGACTAGTTAGCTGGTTTCATAGAGGCCAGATTGGAACCTCCAAAAAGACTTCTCCAGGGGTCTGGGGAGATGGCACAGGTGGTAAACAGGTACAAGCAGAGGACCTGAATTTTGTCATCAGCACCTATGTAAAAGTTGCACAGCAGTATGTGCCTATAATTGCCACAATGGGGAAGCAGAGACAGGAGGATCCCTGGGGCTTGCTGACCAGCTGGCTTCACCACATTGTTGAGTTTCAGACTCAGTGAAAGACCTTGTCTAAAAAAACGAAGTGGAGGGCCAAGCATGGTAGTGTGTGCCTTTAATCCCAGCACTCTTTAAGCAGAGACTGGTGGATCTCTGTGAGTCTGTCTGGTTTACATAGTGAGTTCCAGGACAGCTAGGATGACATAGAGAGACCCTGTCATAAATAATAAATAAATATACAAACAAACAAACAAACAGAGGGCTGTAAAGTTGGCTCAGCAGTTAACAGCATTCCTGGCACCTCCAGAGGATTCAAATTCAGTTCACCCACATCTGGGAGGCAGCTCACAATTGCCTATAACTCCAGCTCTGGGGGATCTGATGCCCCCTTCTGACCTCTGTGAGCATCCACACACACCTGACACACTCACACACACATTTGCACATACACATAAAAAAATTCTAAAAATTAATAAAACATGGACTCTGACTTACACTACATGTGTGCACACATACGCACATGCACAATCACATGCGCGTGCACACACACACACACACGCCACAAATGAAAGATTCTGAAGTTTTTTTTTAATTGTATTTATTATTTTGTGTACGTGTGCATGGTGTGTGGGGGGAGGTTAGAGGACAGCTAGTTCTGTGGAGTCAGTTCTCTCCATCTATTGTATGGGTTCCACGGATTAAACTCAGGTTGCCGTGTTTAAGCCTTTGCCCTCTGAGCCATCTTGCCGGCCCCAATTCTGCAGTTTTAAACTGCCCCATTTGTGGTAGCTTCTTAGAGAATCCCTTGGAAACTTCCACAGCGTTAATGTTTCCTTCTCTCTAAAACTCCTGTTGTAAATATTGCCTCCACTGCAACAGAAACGGGAGGTGGATCCTGGTGGGAGCGTTCTGGCCTTTGGATTCTCAGACTAGGGATGCTCAGGCTGTGGCTCTAGACAGCAGAAGGGAAGCTTTATGTAAGCAGGGTCTGGTATTTCTAGTTCTCCCTGAATATCCCCCCCAGATCCTCAAGGCTATCCCTCTTCCTTCACAAACTGCTCCTTCTCCACGTTACCTAAATTAGAGAATAGTGTAACCACATCCCAACAGTCACTCGTGCTAGAAAATCAGTCTTCACTCTTCCACTGCTCCCTACAGTAACGCCCTCATCTACCTGTTCATTCTCACCTTTGCACCCTCTGCTCACTTCAGTTCTGCCTGAAGTCTCCCTCATTCATCTGACCACCATGAACATTCCCATCCTTTCTCCCTGAATATCCCCCCCAGATCCTCAAGGCTATCCCTCTTCCTTCACAAACTGCTCCTTCTCCACGTTACCTAAATTAGAGAATAGTGTAACCACATCCCAACAGTCACTCATGCTAGAAAATCAGTCTTCACTCTTCCACTGCTCCCTACAGTAACGCCCGCATCTACCTGTTCATTCTCACCTTTGCACCCTCTGCTCACTTCAGTTCTGCCTGAAGTCTCCCTCATTCATCTGACCACCATGAACATTCCCATCCTGTCGCTCGGCACTGAAATTATCCAGAATGCATGACCAACCAAGGACCCTCCCCAAACCCCACTGGACATCATGTGAGAACAGCCCTCAACTTCAGAAAGGCACATTCAGGCCCCTATCACAGGATTCCACATGGAATTCCAAGGGAGTCACAAAGTGCCACAACCCCGGGGTGAGGCTTCTGAGACCTCCAGTCCCCGTGGGGATCCTGTTTAAGTGTAGCTCTGTTTCAGAGGGCTGGCACGGAACTGCATTTCTCACAATTCCTAGTCAGAGGAGGCAAGTCCCACGGTCCAGGGACCACATTTGTAGTAGAGGGTATGTACAATCATGACTCCTTCTGGCCAGCAACTGATGAGATCAGCGTTATTGTTCCACTTTATGTGTATAAACCTGAAGTTTTGCCAGTACAATTAACTAGCCGAGGTTGTATTATTAGTAAGTAGAAAAGTCAAGGTTTAAATGCAGATCTGTCTCTTGGGGGTTTTGTGTGTGTGTGTGTGTGTGTGTGTGTGTGTGTGTGTGTGTGTGTGGTTTGTTTTTTGTTTGGTTTTGGGT
>NW_008346898.1:2453066-2471210 GCF_000622305.1 Nannospalax galili | reverse complement strand
AACTCCTGATCCTCCTGTCTCTACCTCCCAAGTGCTAGGATTACAGGTGTGTGTGACCATGCCTAGTTGGTACTGAACTAGAGATCAAAGTACATGTTAGGCAGGCACTCTACCAACTGAATACAGCTCCAGCTCTGTCTCTAAATTTCTTGCTCTTGAGACTAAAATGTCTTTCCATCTCTTCTTGTGACCCCCTCCTCCTGGGTCTTTCTTAGCTGCCCATACCAAAAACTTCTTAGAAGTACCTGAAACGTTTCAATCCTATCTCTTCACATATTCGTCTCTGAATCTCAGCTCCCAAGTAATTCCTGAAACACGGTAGATTCTCAGCAAGAGTTTGAGTGATTGAGTTTCTCTCCTACCCCACAGAGCTGGGCCTCCATCTCTTAAGTCAGTCTGAGATTGATTTTACCTTTTCTTCCTTTCCTTGTTTTCATTGTTTTTCTTTCCAGCAGGACAGCAACTCAAAGACTTATTAAAATGTATGGGAACATTCAATTAGATCCATTCATAAACCAGCAATTCCATTTAACTGATGGCAAGATATTTCTTAGGAGAGAGTGGTTATGGAGCCCTGTCGTTCTGGGAACAAGAGTCATAGCTAAGGTGGCCTTCAAAGATGATGTAAATGATGCCTGAGTATAAGAATGTGTCTGTCATTTCTGCAGCCACAGTGTGGCACAGACTGGCACGGAGATGAACTTGAGGACATCTGCCTAGTGAATCACCTGAGGGAGGGAGGTGACATGTTATTTATTTTTAATTAACACATAATAATTATACAACAGGATACTTTGATATATATAAACAGAATACCATGGTTGAATCTTGAATAATTATTTTATCCGTTACCTCAAACATTTATGACTCTTTGTGACATGAACATCCCATTCTTCTTTCCTAGCTATTTTCAGATATAAGGCACTCGGGCTGGAGAGATGGTTCAGCGGTTAAGAGCACTAACTGCTCTTGCAGAGGACCTGGGTTCGGTTCTCAGAACCCACATGGCCATGATAGCTAACAGTCATTTGTAACTCCAGTTTCAGGAGATCTGATGCCTGACCTCCACGGGCATTGTACAACACAGGTGTACTTACATACATACAGGCAATACACTCGTACACATAAAATTTTAAAAAAGAAATAAAAGATGTGTTATAGTTTAAGTAAGCAGGAGATCCCTACAGAGAAATTACACAGGTCAGGAACGGGGACTCTGGCCAGGGCAGGAGGCTCTCTGACCCAGCAGGTGGTCCTTAGTCTTACATCCCAGGGGAGGGGGCAGCAGCCTCTAGGAGAGGTGGGTGGGAGCCATCCAGCTGCCAACCGTCGCTCAAGTGCCAAGCGTACTTGTGTCTCCAAGCCGAGAACCCAACCCCACTTCTTGCCAACCATTCACAGGGGGCGAGATGATTAAAAAGCTGGAGAGACTGACTCATGAGGAAATATGAAAAAAAGCACAACAGTCCCCAAATATGTTTAGCTTGGCACTGACACAAAGAGGGCATGTGATAAGGTTTCCAAGTCAGAGGATGGCCACATGTGGCGCGTGGGCTGCCTGGGAGGGGCCCAGCTGAAAGGCACAGATGGGATTCAGGACGGGTGAGATGTAGAATCTGAAATGTAGGAAAAATGATGCCTGAGGCCAGGGTCCACGTCCCATAGGGGTCAGGGTTGGGGACTACTGCCAGAGAGTTGCAACACAGTCCTCATGCTGGCCATTCCTGCCCTCAGCACTGAGAGACTAATGGTTCCTTCCCTCAGCAGACACTAGTGAAGGACCTTCTCCCACCCCGTGCCAAGCCTGGTCACAGGCTTGAGGTGGGGTGGGACACGAGGTCCCTGCTCTCAGGAAGCTTGCAGTCTATCTGGAGAAGTCCCTGGGAGCTTCACCTTGGCTGTTCCATCTGCCTAGGATGTCCTTCTACCAGATATCCATCCAGCCATCAGCCTCTCTTGCTCAAGTGTTATGTATTTATTTATTCATTTGTGTGTGTACATGTTCATGGGGAGTGCCTATGTGGGGAGGGGGGCAGAGGTTAATGTAGGGTATCTTCTTCAATTTTCTCCACCTTATTTGTTGAGACAGGGTCTCTTGGAGTTCATTGATTTGGCTAGACTATATCTCCCAACACAAATATGTAAATAAATGTAAAAACGTTTTTCTTTAATCCAGGATGCTTGAAACATATGGGTCCCCAGCAGCTGTGAGACCTTAATCAGTTGCTTAGTGGTGCTGAGCCTCAGATTTTTCATGTGAAAATGGGTTCATAACTATGTCCTTACTGGCTGTGAAGATCAAGAATGAGGGCCATCAAGAGGCTCAATGAGTAGAGGCAACTGCCCATGGGCCTGGTGACCTGAGTGTGATCCCCAGATCCTATAAGGTGGCAAGAGAGAACTGACTCCAGAGAGCTATCCTCTGACCTCTACACACATGCCATAGCACACATGGGCCTACACACACACACACACACAAATAAATAATAGATAGATGATAGACAGATGATAGGTAGATGATAGATACATACATACACACATAAATAAAATCTCGCACAAATAAATAATAGATAGATGATAGACAGATGATAGGTAGATGATAGATAGATGATAGATACATACATACACACATAAATAAAATCTCACCTAACATGCAAAGCCCTGGGTTCTGTCTCCTGCATCACATAAAACCAGGTACACACCTGCAATCCTAGCACTCAGAAGGTGAAGGCAAGAGAATCAGAAATTCAAGGTCATCCTCAGCTACAAAGTAAGTTTGAGGCCAGCCTGGGATACATGAGACCCTGTCTCAAAAAGGAATGAATGAATGAATGAATGAATGATTGAATGTCAAGTCAGGAGTGATGACATAGGCCTATGATCCCAGCACTTGGGAGACTGAGACAGGATTGTTGATAGCTGGAGGCCAGCCTGAGCTACACAGTGAGTTAGAGGCCAGCCTGAGCTATATAGCTATATTCTGTCTCAAAAACAAACTGGGACAACAAAAGCAAGTCAGAATGCCAACATTAAATAAGTGCCAGCTGCCACTAGGGGCTGCACAGTTTTATGTTCCTCCTACAGAGGAAGGGAGAACCGAAACCTCTGCCATCCTGAGCTCACCACAGAGCTGGGAGGGTGGGACTCTCACCACCCATGGATGGAGAGGGACACTCTCCATAAGACCAAGACACTTGCAGAATATCCTTAGTCCCACAATCCGAAATGCTCCAAAATCCAAAACTTAGAGCAGTAATAGTGCCTCACAAGTGGGAAATTCTATGCTTGATTGACCTCATGTGACAGACAGATCACAGTCAAAATGCAGATGCATCAAAATGGCTGTGTGAAGGGTCTTCTTGGGAAATGGCTCAGTCAGCAATGTGCTTGACACACAAGCATCAGGACCCGAGTTCAATCCCAAGAATCCATGTAGAAAACATAGTGTAAAGTGGCACCTTGTAATTTCAGCGCTGGGAAAAGACAGTCCAATCCCTGGGGCTCACTGGCCGGCCAGCCCAGCCTACTTAGCAAGCTCCAAACTATGAGACTTTGCCTCAAAAACAATGTGGGGGGCTGGTGCTGGAGAGATGGCTCAGTGGGTAAGAGCACTTGCTCTACAAGCATGATGACCTGAGTTTGAATCTCAACACCCATGTAAAAAAATGAGGTATGGGGATTAGAGGTATAGCTCAGTGATAGAGTACTTGTCTAGCACATAGAAGGACCTGGGTTCAGTCCCTGGTACTGGGGAGAGACCAAAACAATGATGGGCATAGCTGTGCATGCCTGTAACCCCAACTTTGGGAGGTAGGAACAGGTGGTCTCTCTGGCTGGCCAGCCTAGTCAACACAGCAAGCTTCCAGTTCACTGAGAAACCCTCTCAAGGGACTAAGTCAGAGCATTTCAGAAGACTCTTGATGTCCTTTTCTGGCCTCTGCATGAATGTTAATGGGTGCATGCACCTGCAACTCACTTGCATGTACCATACATACAGATGGGCACCTGACGAATAACACCTGAGGTTGACCTCTGGCCTCCACGACCACACACACGCAATATTGTGCAAAAATACCTTCAAGTTATTCATATATGGCATATATGAAACACAAAGGAATTCTGTGTTTAGGTTTGTTTTCAGCGCCAAGATATCTCACTATGTATATGTGAGTGTGTGTGTTTGTGTGTGCGCACGTGTGTGTGTGTGTGCATGTGTACCTAAACTCAAAACACTTCTGGTTCCAAGCATATAGGGTAAGGAATGTTCAGCCTAAACTGCCATGACATTCCAATTTGCTGCCTGAGCAGCTGTGTTGATCTCTTTCTCTCTTCCGACAAGCTCCTCAGCAAGAGATACGGTTCACCCAGAACGTCCCCGCTCAGCTTCCGAATGGCCCTTCCCTCTCGGCATGTGTTAGACACTTCTCTCTTTTTCCAGTAGCTACAACAAAACACCTGGCAAATGCACCTTAAAGTAGGGAGGTTTATTTGGGCTCATGTCAAGGGTGCAGTCCATCATGGTGGGGAAGTCACGGAGGCAGGAGCTTAGGGCAACTGGACACATTGCGTCCACAGTCAGGAAGCAGAGATGGAGGCTCGTGATGGAGGCTCAGATGGAGGCTCGTGATGGAGGCTCGTGCTCCGCTTGCTTTCTCCTTTTCATAGTCAGGACCTCAGCCCACGGAATGGTGGTCACCACATTCGGGTGGATCTTTCCATCTCAACCAAGCCAACCTGAAATCTCTCTCACAGGCATATCCATGAGCTTGTTTTCAAAGTGATTCTTAATCTAGTTAAGTTGACAATGGCATTTAACCATCACACAGCACATGCCTGGGAGCATGAACCAAGACACATCCTGACAGTCTACAAATACCATGAAGCAAAGCACCCTCTCATTGGCAGTGAGGGTAAACTGAGGCACGGGCAGGTTAGGGTGTGATTAATTCACCAAGCCAGTGGGGGAATGAGAGCCCTTGGGCAAGGCTCCAGCCTTACCCAATGGCCTCTGGCACCCCAAATCTGAGTGGCTTCCTGGAACTCAGTAATCAAGCACTTCCTGCATGCTTGTTATCAAGGGACATGGGAAGAGATGTGGTGAGTGGTACCACAGCTCAGTAATTTGCAGTCTGGACCAGAGAGCCAGAGCAGAGTGAACGAGAGACAATCCAGTCAGTGTGGGGCACTCACAAAGCCTTTCTATTTTGTTCAATGCTGAGTTTCACAGTCTGGGGCGAGAGTTCCAAACTGGGAATTCCCAGCAGCAGGTGGGGGACGGGAGGAGAGATGGGGTCCCCTCCTCCACCATTCTAACTTTCATCTGAGCAGTTCTGAGTTTGTCAGTTTTATTTGTGTATATTTCTGGGTACAATTTCCTTTGAACAAAGGGACCTATGACTCAAAATATGTTTGAGAGACACTATTTCCCACACAAGATCAAGGCGAGGAGAAATCAGGAATGGCTGGAAAAGACAGCGCAGGCTTCCGGAGGGATGCTTAGAATTTAGACAGGAAAGACGAGAAGAGATGTCTCAGGGAGCCTGTCACTGGGAAGGCAGTGGTCATGTGCTCAGAGGACAGCTGGTGGCCAGCCTGGGTCAGATAGATCGGGTACCCAAGTTTACAAGGGGGGGTCTTCAGCACATTCTCTCAGAGCACACACATATCTTGCTATATGGTCCCCAGGTGGTAGTGTTGTTTGGGGAAGGTCAGGGAACATTTAGTAGGTTGTGGCCTTGTTGGAAGAAGCCTGTCTGTGAGGCCAGGCTCTGAGAGTTCATAGCCTAGAAACCTAGGTGCTCTCTCTGCTTCCTGCCAGTGGTTGAAGATGTGAGTGTTCAGCTTTCTGCTCCCACCACCTCTGCTACCATGCCTCCCCTCCACGATGAACTCTTATCCCTCTGGGACCATAAGCCCAAATAAATTCTTCTTTCTATATGTTGCCTTAGTCATGGTGTTCTATCACAGCAACAGAAAAGTAACTAATACAAGGGTCCAAGATCATCATCTGACCTCCATATATGTACCATGCACATGCACGCCTGTATCACACACACAAACACATGCACACTCACACATACATGCACACTCACCCATAAAGGCAGACAGGGTCTTCAGCACATTCTCTCAGAGCACACACATATACACACACACACACATACCACACACACTTTTAACTTTTACAAAGTTAAAGCCAAGCAAAACAGTAACTGCTGGTTGTGTTACTTAGGCAACTTTTGAAACAGCAAGTCAAATTCTGGTCCAGGGGCTGCTTTGGCAGACCGTTAGCTTTTATTTTAAACTCTGCAGTCAGTAGATCTGACACTGTATTAGGAAACTATTAGAGTTCAGAGAGTGATTTATCAGGGGCTCGGGAGGTGACTCAGTTGGTAAAGTGTTTGCCCCATAAGTACCTGAGTTCAGATCCCCAGTACCCATATAAAAAAAGCCAAGCAAGGCACTATGCAGTTGTAACTTGTTCTAGTTTGTCTCTCCATTGTTGTAACAAAATACTCTCACCAATACCAACTTGGGGAGGAAAGAGTTTATTCGGCTCACATCTCCCTCATCACAGTTCATCACGGAGCCCAAGGTATGAACTCAGGGCAGGAACCTGGAGGCAGGAGCTGGAGCACAGGCCATGGAGGAACACTGCTTACTGACTTACTCCTCTGACCCCTGCTCAACCTGCTTTCTTATACAACACAGGCCCACTTGCCCAGGGGTGGCACCACCCACAGTGTGTGGGGCCCCCTGATATCACTCAACAATCATGAAGACGCCCCACAGACATGGCCGCAGGCCAGTCCAATGGAGCCAATTCACCAACTGAGGCTCCTTCAACCCAGTTGTGTCAAGTTGACACCAAAGCTTTCCAGCACATAACTCTAGCGCTGGGGAAGTGGGACAGGAAGATCCCTGAGGCTTCTGGCCAGCCACTCTAGAGAGCTCTGGGTTTAGAGTGAGACCCTGTCTCAAAAAATAAGGTTAAAGCAATTGAGGAAGACATTGGACATCAATATCTGACACACACACATACACACACACACACACACACACACACACACACACACGCACGCACAAGAATGTCACTCACCAGTTTCAGATCTCCGCAGTCAACAGTGTTGTGATTGTCACGGCTTTTCTCCTCATGGTCACAAAACAGTTGCTGCTACTCCAAGTATCACACCCTCATATAACTACAGTTCTACAGGTACGAAGAGCTAAAATCCTAACTTAAAATCTTTGTTCAAAAGAAAATCTTCCTAGAAATTTGCCTGCTGGATTTTCTTCCTCCCAAAAGCCATCACTGGCAGAGGAAATAGTTTCTGGATTTGGCTGAACCTGACCAATATTAATCTTTGGCGATGGAAACATTCACAAGCCAAACACATGCCCAATATTTGGTCAAAACTGGGTCTTGGGGTTGGAAAGAAAGCTCATTTGGGAAAGTGCTTACCTTTTATGCACGAGGACCTGAGTTCAATCCCCAGAAACTACATAAAAAATGCAAAAACAATGAGTCTTTCTGTAAGAAACAGTATATTTTAAAATGAAATGGAGTTCTTTTTTAAAGGTTAAAAACTCATTCAATTTTATGTCTTACAGGGTTTATACTGAGTTCAATATTGTATAACGGTATTAATTCAACAGTGAACCTAAAAATTTTATAGCCACTTTTGAAAGAGATGTATCTTTGCTCTGGAAACTGTTATTGAGTATGTTAAGGCTGTAAAGAAATGCTTCTTATACAGGTAGACTCTGGGGCTCTCTAGTCAGCCAGTCTAGCCAGTAGTCAAGTGCCAGACCAGTGATAGACCCTGTCTCAAAAAACAAAAGATAAAAAAGGGTATGTGCTGATAGAGGAGAGAGTGTAAATATGATTAAAATATATTGTATGAAATTCACAAAAATTCAATTTTTTAAAAAAGATGGATGTCTGTTCTAGTTTTGTTTCTGTTGCTCTGATAAAATGCCCTGACAAAGGCAACTTTAAGGGACAAAAGGTTTATACAGTTTACAAGTCTAAGTGACAGAGCATCAACGTGGTGACATCAAGGCAGGAACTTGAAGGAGCTAATCACATCCACAGTCGAGAGAGAGTGTATGCCTGCTCCTGCTCAGCACCCTCTCTTTACTTATATAGGCCAAGACCCCCTACCTAGGGGATGGTACCACTCACATCAGGCTGGGTCTTCTCACATCAATTAATAATCAAGTCAATCTCCTTTGGACATGCCTACAGGCCAACCTCACCTAGATTATCCCTTATTGAGAGTCTCTTCCCAAGTGAGTCTAGATCATGATGAGTGAAACTAGCCATCACAATGATGTCCTCTGGCCTCCAGATACACACACACACACACACACACACACACACACAAACATACATCCACACATACATGAGTACATATACACACTTGAATGTATATCTACATATACACGAATACACACATATAGAGCACACCAGGTCTGGGGTCACTTTGGGCACAGCTGGAGACAGGACTCAGTAGCAACTTCCTGAGTGTGACTGATGTGCCTCTGGTCCTTTCTGGATTTGTACCTTCCTAGATCCCAGAAACTCTTGAGATTCAGAAAGGTATAGCAATTTGCCCAAGCAAACCCAGCCAGTCAGGGGTTGTGCTGAAATTAGAACTCAGGTTTTTCCAGCTGTGAGGTGTACAGGCTTTCCATAGACCCCTGTTCTCCAAACAGGCCCTGGCTCCCCACCCTTTCCTCCCATTCACAGGTCCCTCATGTTGCTCCCTGACGGGGTTGAACTATGAAATGTCCCATGTGGGCTCATATATTTGAACACTCGGTTTTCAGATGGTAGTGCTGTTGGAAAAGTGAAACTTTAGGAGGTGGAACCTTGCTGGAGGAAGTGGGTCCCTGGGGAAGGCGCTGATGTTTCATAGCCCAGCCCCATTCCCTGCTCACTCTCTGCTTCCTGGCTGCTGATACAATATGACCTGCCAGCCTCCTGCTCCTGCCACCATGCCTTCCCTTCCGGCTGCCAGGCCTTCTTCCCCTTGAAGGAATGATCCCCTCAAACTGTAGGCCAGAATCAACCCCTCTTCCCTAGAACTGTTTTCCTGCCAGGTGTTTGGTCACAGCAAAGAGAGAAGTAATTAATACACTCTGGATACACCTGACCTGTCTGGAACCAAGTCTTGGCCCTCACTGGATTGGACCATTCAATCTAATATAACAGGACGTTGGATCTCTGAGTGTGTCATCAGCTTAAATGGCTTCACCATCACTCTAAATGGGCCTGTAGAACCCAGCAGACCTGGTTACTGCCTCTTAGCTGCCAGCCACCAATCAGATATAAGAGCATGCTTTCTCCTGACCTTCATCCTGGGGTCTCTCCTTCAGCCTGCCTGCATCATCTGTCAGCTGTGTGAACCTTGGGTGACTGACTGCCTTTCTATCTCTGACCTCAGGTCCTTGTGTGAAAAATAAGGAGTTAGCAATGTGAAAAGGAAATGCACTCATTTATGTTTGCCCAGACAATATGCCTAACCCTGAGGAATTCTCAATGAACAGTAGGCTTTCACTCCTGAAGGACTTTGGGAAACCAAACTTGGCTTGTGGCCAGAAAACTAGCCCTGAAGGCCTGAGCATGAACAAGACCAGAGGACTTGGATCCGATTTGCTTTAGGCTCTTTCTTATGTCCTTTGTAGGTCTTGCAGCTCACATGGCCATGAAGGGATGCCTCTGACCATTGTCCTCAGCCCCAGAGGAAGTAACAAATCCCTGTGCAAGAGTGAAGCCTGGACATACTTGCGGAGGGACGCAATTGTGGAGGAACTAACCTGTGACTCCCTGGATTATATACCTTTAGTTGCTGTGAGACAAAACCTGACAGAACAACTTAAAAGGGAGAAAGATTTACTCTAGCTCACGGTTTTGGAGGTTTCCATCCACAGTCATTGGCTCTATGCATTCTAACCCTGAAATAAGACAGAACATTATGGCAGGAGGAACATATGGTACACACTACTTAATACATGGCAGACAGGAAACAAAGAGAGAGAGATACAGGAAGGGGCCAGGGCAAGATAGTCCCAAAGACACTCCCCTAGTGACCTACTTTCTCTAGTTAGGCCCTACCTCCTAAAGTTTCTAGACCCTTCCAACATAGCACCAACATATGAGAACCAAGCCATCAGCAGGTGAGCCTGAGTTGGACATTTCCTATTTAAACCATAACAATCCTGAGAGAGGAGTGATTAGTAAGTTTATCCTAAGGCCTCTCCTTACCTACAAGGGTGCAGCAAAATAGCATGCTATTCTCTGGTCTCACCCCATCCAAACTGGTGCTTCACAGGGACAACATGTTTCGGTGATGTGTGCTGGGGTTTATGGATGCTTTGTATCAACAACAGATGCTTTTCACGTGCTACCTTGCTACCCACCATCAGGTATCAGGTTCCTGCGTTGACTCTCTACTGATACTTAAGTGTTTAACCTATGGCTACTGCCTTTCGTCTTTAACTGACAGTGACTGTCTCCCTTGTTTAACTGACGGAAGCTGCCTTCCTTGTTTAGCTGATAGTGATGCACTGGAATGGAATCTATACACATCTTTCATTTACTAGTTCCTGGTACCGGGCACTCAGTCCTCTGAGCCTCAGTGTCCCTTCCTCAAGATTAGGAATGGAGCTGACCTAGGATGTCCTGCTTGCCACTGATATCTGGAGTGAAATGGGAGGGGTAAAAAGAGAAGAGTTTGAGGGAGGGTCCTGCTCTGCCTTAAGCCCTCATCCCTGGGTGGTCTACAGATCCCACATACTCTGTGTTCTAGGAATGAGGGGTAGTGAAGAATGGATCCTTCCGATACTCTTTTTTTAAAAAAATATTTATTATTTTTATTTTATGTGTATTCGTGTGTTGCCTGCGTGTAGGTAAGTGCACCCGTGTCATGCAATGTGGGCGAAGGTCAGAAGAGGCTGTCGGATCCTCTGGGACTGGAGTTACAGACAGTTGTTAGCTGCCATGTAGGTGCTGGGATTCAACCCTGGGTCTTCTGAAAGAACTAGTGTTCTTAACCACTGAGCAATCTCTCCAGCCCCCCTTCTGATACTCTTAAACCCTCTCCTGGAGAACTCAGCTACAGAGTCAGGCAGCTCAGCACAGGAATAACTCTGGTCTATCCGTCACATGCACTCAGTGTCCCTGGACCTCAGTTTCTCCAGATAAGAAAGAGAGTTGGATCATGGATCATTTGATGCCAGCTTTCCATGACCTACTGATAGACATCAGACTTGAGAGATAGGGCCATGTCTACAACCTCAGCCAGTCTATCTGAACATCCAAATTTCCCCAGCCAGAGATCTCAGCCCTCGCTGGTCTTCCTCTCCTGCCCCCCCCCCCCCCCCCCCAACCTCCTTTCCACAGCCCCCCCCCCCCCCCCCCCCCCCCCCGCCAGCAGCTCCTTTCACAGTGGGAATGAGGTTCCGAAAGATTATTTCTGGGATTCAACTAATGAAGGACTATGCCAGACTTGACTTTGGCCCCTTTAGCCCCAACACCTCTGTGTCTTTCATTTTGGCCAAGTATCTAGCACTTTCTGAATTTGCTGTGAGATCTTTCCATGTCATTTTGTACTACCCCAGATATGTTTTGAAAAAAACAAAACGAAACAAAAAAAACCTTGAAAAGGTCAAGACCAAAGTCATTTAAGTGGATTGATAGGTTGATCCTCACCTTCCACCAAACAGCGCCCTGTGTGTAAACTGCACCCAGAGTCCAGTCCTTTCAAGATGGAGGAGGAGGGACCTCCGGGAGGGCAGAACGCCCAGCAGCACCTGCCAGGGCCGTGAAAGATGGAAGAGGTTGAAGAAGAAAGAGTAAGAAAAAGCTTTCTTCCCCCCTCAAGTTAGAAAGCAGGCAGAGAGCAGGAGCCGAGATCAAAAACCACTAAAGGTCCCTCAAGTCAGCCTCTCCCTGTTTTAATTAAGCAAAGCCTACACACCCACCCCCACTCCCTCAAATGCTTTGCAACTCAGCAAGAGCTGCCTCTGCAGGTCACAGTTAAACCTTCAAACGACACAGGCAGCCTTGGGAAATGCCAGAAGCCCACAGGTGCAGGAGCCAGCCCCTCCCATTCTGCACCCAGACCAAGCATCTCAAGATGCCAAAGGGGCCCCCAGAGCATGCCCTGGGCCTCCTTCAGAGTGACCCTTGGCAGAATCACCCTCAGCAGGAAGGGCATCCTTTGCAGGATGAAGACATCAATACCAGAAAAATCCAATCAAATCTCACAAAACAACCTTCCATTACATACAATATACTCATGTTCTCTGCTCTTTGTGTGTCTGTTGGTGGGGGTGTGGGTGTACATGCACATGTGTATACATGTGTGCACATATGCTTATGGAGGCTAAAGGGCAGGCAAGCTTGGATATTGTTCTTTAGGCACCATCCACATTTGTTTATTTTGAGGCAGGGTCTCTCACTGGCCTGGAGCTCTCCCACTAAGGATAGACTGGTTGGCTATAAGCCCCGTGGAGTCTCCTGTCTCTGTCTCTTCAGTGCTAGGATTACAAGTGCTTGCCACCATCCCATTTTGTTTGTTTGTTTTTGTTCTTTTTTTTTTTAGTGTGCGTTCTGGGGATAGAACTTGTGTTTACAAGGTGAGCACTACTGAGTGAGCTATCTCCCAACCCTATTTTCTGCTTTTCTTTAAAATGCAAGTCGCAGGCTTCAACATTGGTTTCAACTCACTAAGGGGACTCTAGATCCATTTTAAAACCCCAACTTGTGAGATGCAGGTACCAAGTCCTCAAGTCAGGGAAAGCTTGGTTCAAATTCCCTCATTCCATCTCAGCACAGGTCCCACAGTCTAGCAAACACTTGGACCATCTCGGTTCCTCCACACATTCAGGCCTTTGCTGAACTTGTCCCTTAGCCTGAATGCCTCTCCCTCTGTCCCCAAAGTCATTCAAAAAACTGTGACCACCTCATGATGCCTTCCCTGGATTTATGGTTTGTAACTACTGCTGTTGGCAAGCACCTCTGTTTGGTCTCTCTGATCAGCCTAGCTGTGGCCACCCATGGGGATCAGGTTGTGAATCTCCTGGATGGCCAGCGTCCCCCAAAGCCAAGGCTTCCCACCCACATTTCTGACAGTACTGGCTGTCTTCCAGCTGGGGGCATGCCTCAAGTCAAATGAGGTGCTGGAGAAAACATCAGGGATGTTGATGGATCTTGTAGGAAGCAGAAATCAAAGGCCCCCAGAACTTCCATTCTCAGCAGGGTAGGAATGATGGGGAGGGAGGCCTCAATAGGGAAAGTCAGAAGAAAGATGAGAGGGGGACCACAGAGGGCCTGCCCTGTGAAGGAAGCTATGTCCGAAAGAGATAATGTCTGACTTCAATCGACAGAGTTGTCCTCCCTCCCCCAAAATCTTTCCCGTAGTGACTGGTGCAGTTGTTCAGGGAATGGAAGGAAGACAGCAGGGGCCGGGGTGAAAGGCAAGGGAGTGGCTAGTGGGACAGATGTTGGCAGCTGGCAGCTGAGAGAAGACACTCCAGCAGTATGCAACACTGAAGCTTCACATAGCCCATCGAGTCCACAGAGAACATCAGGGCAGCTGCTGAGTCTCCCTGGCCAGGTTCAATCCCAGAATCCTGAGTTAGTTCCCCAGCACCAATGTGTCCTGCCTCCTGGCTGCCATTTGGAGGTAATAAGAGGGTCTGCTCTGTCTCTTAGGAGTTTAGGACTCCATCAACTTTTTAGAGGCAGTACTGTCTCCACTTTCCAGATGAGGAAACTGAGACTCGGGAATAGAAGCCTTACACTAGCTAAGCAAGGACTGCTTATTGAGCTCCTGTGCCAGTTACCACTGTGGTCAGATGCCTTCACAAACAAGTAAAAGGGAAGAAGAGTTATTTGGGTTCCCAGTTTTGGGGGGGTTCAGTTTCTTGAACCCATGCTCTTGGGAGGAACATCACCATTCCAGTGGCAAGACGATGTCTGGGAAGAGGTTTGTTGTGTGACCTTTTCCTAGAGACACATGAACAAATATCTGGTCACCCCAGACAGAGCACCAACAACACACCAAAGAATGATTCTGTTAAAGTCTGTCTTGCCAAGCCAATGCTGAATTGGGCTTAACTACAGAGCATGGGAGAGGGTTACTTTCAGGAATACTGAATCACCAAAAAGTTCTGCTTCTTCATGGATACACAGCTAACCCTCCACACTATATATTGTAGACCACCCCAGATCCGGAGACCAGTGTAGCTGGGACAGAATTGCATGGAGTTGGGTGGGAGATGTAGAAAAGAGTGGCTGGAATCTCAGGCAAGGATCGAATGAGCTTTCCTATCCCCTCCTTCTGTCAAGGAGTATTAACAGGCCGGATCTTGCCGGTCCCTTGTGGGTAGTCACAGCTTCTCTGATGAACATGACGGCTGTCATACACAGAGGATAACATTTTATGACATGTTCCTCACTTCACAGAGGACAGGAAACAGAGCAAGGAAGGGCCCAAGCACCCTTCAAAGACATATCCCTCAATGGATTGTGTCTTCCTGCCAGTCCCCACCTCCTAAAGTTTCCAGATTTTTCCAACATTTAACATTCAAACCAACACAGCACTTAACATAGGAATGCCAGGAAGAATACAGGGGTCTGCTCCATCCTGAGGGGCTTTGCTGGTCTGGCAAATACAAGTCCAGGAAAGATGGGCTTCAGGGTAAAGAGGTGAGGGAAGGAAGGGGCCCATCTTTATTAAGAAAGATATTCAGCCTGCTCAGACCACCCTTGAAGGTTCTGCTCAGGGCCCACAATGGTGGCTCAGAGGCAAGGCCATGCTGGAATTATTCTGAACCCACTGTCGCCAGGCCCTGCACTAGCTGACACTGAATACAGAAAAAAATGTGCTCTGGGACAGAGTGGGTCAAGGGACCCATTTATTAAGGGCCTTGGGCGTAGACTGCAACTCCAGGTGAGGCTATACCCATTGCCCTACCTCTGCCAGGGAGGTGAGGAGTCTAAGCTCCACTGGAAAGGTCATCATGTACATATGGGTATAAGCCAGTGGTCCTCAAACCTGGTGACACACTGGAATCCCCTAGGAGTCCCACCTGCCCCGTCAGTCTGGGTCTTTGGAGGGGGAACCAAGACATCATAGATTTCAAGGCTCCCCGGAGCTGCTGTGCTGGTCAACACCCAAAACAGGCTTACCTCTGCTGTGTGCTTCACAAAACAACAGCAGCGCAGAATGGAAGTGGCTAGAGCCTCTCTCCAGCAGGGAAGCAGAAGGCAGAAAAGAACTGGCTTCTCTTTGTGATCTTCATCCAAACCTCTTTTTCTCTCGCTGAGGGATTCTCCCAGCAACCTCCAAGCAACCAGCCAAAGGTTTGGTCTTCAGCTGTAGAACAAAGGACTCTTTGAGGCTTCACGAGAGGCTGTGAGGTTCTATGGCCCCCAGACTGCTAAGATCTCGGGCAAGGGCCTGACTGATCCACCCTGGCACAGAGGGAGTTTCAGAGCAGGCTGAGCCTTTGGCTGGTCCACTCCAAAGGCTGGGCATTGCCATCATCTCCTGCTGCCCTGGCTCTGGCCCTAGAAGCTCAGCAAAGTGAGATGCAGCAAGGCATGAAAGCCAGCAGCTCATCCGCACAGCTTAGCACTGTGTGGGGTCCCTGGCAGTGGCCCACAGCTCCTTCTACTGGAGGGGAGAGAGCTTAAGTTTGATGAGTGGGATCCCTCCAGATACCCAAGACCTCCTGCTCCCTAATCTGGTTCTTCAAGAGTATTCCTTTAACAAGGCAAAAGGTCAGCATAGATGAAGTAGCCTCTGCCTACTCCTGGCATTAGGGGGAGAGGGGCTGGGGTATGTAGGTGTGTGTGGGGGTGTTCTCTCTTCCCGCCTCAGAGGTAGATGTTGGGGTAGCAGTCAAGAAAACAGGGCCAGGCCTGGTTATACAGCCTACAATCCCAGTTACTTAGGAGACTGAGATTGGAAAACTGCAAATTCAGGGCCAGCCTAGGCTACAGAGTATGTTCAAGCCCAGCCTAGATAACTTAGTGAAATCCAGTCTCAGATGAAAAAAAAAAAAAAAAAAAAAAGGTTAAAGGGTTAAAAAGGAGGAGGTGGGGCTATAGCTCAGTGGTAGAGCACTATCCAGCTTCTGGAGACCCTAGGTTCAATTTCCAGGAGTGAAGACAGGGAAGGAGAGGGAAGGTGTTCTAGTTTTCTTTCTGTTGCCATGATAAAACACTCTGACTAAAAGCAATTTTCAGAGGAAAGGGTTTATTTGACTTATACTTCCAGGCCACAGTCCATCACTGAGGGAAGTCAGGGCAGGAACTCAAGGCAAGAACCTGGAGGCAGAAACCATGGAGGAACACGATGCTTATTGGCTTGCTCTGGCTCACAGGCTCATGCTTAGCTAGCTTTCTTATATAGTCCAGGACCACCTGCCCAGGGAACGGTGTCATCCACAGTGGGCTGGGGCCATTCTGCATCAATTAAGATAATCAAGACGCTCCCTCACAGATTGACCACAGACTAACCTAATAAAGACAATTACTCAATTGGGACTTTTTTTTTTCCAGGTGATTCTAGGCTGTGTCAAGTTGACAATTAATGCTAACTAGGCCAGGAGAGGAAGGGAGGAGGGGAGGGGAGGGGAAGGGAAGGGAATGGAAGGGAAGCGGGGGGAGAAGCAAACCTGAGTGTGGTAGCTCATGCTATAATCTCGGTATTCAGGAGACCGAATTCAAGGTCAGCCTGAGCTACGTGGTGAGTCCCAGGCTACGGTGTGAGACTCTGTCTCCAAAAAATCAAAACAAGAGAAGAGAGAAAGAAGGGGAGAAGAAAGGGAAGAAGGGGAGGAGGGAAGGATGAGGAGGACGAGAAGGAGAAAGTTTGGTTGGTTGACTTCTCCAAACCACAGCTTAGGAAAGGGCCCAGCTTCCTCCCTATTCCAGGCTCTGAGGCTCACTCTTACCTGGTTCTGGCTTTTGCCTTCAGGCATATGCTTTGCCCATCAGTGCTGACCTGTCCGGACCTGCCATCTCCCACCTCACTTGTTCTTTCAGGCTTCAGTTGCTCATAGCCACTCCTTCCATCAGGGCGGCTGTCTGATACCGTCCTGATTCGCACCCTCTCACCCACTGTCTCAGCAACCATGGATATCACTGTCCCAGGCTGGTTGCAGCGAGGCTGTGGGATTAAAATGAATTATACATATTATTACAGAAATGCATTTGTAGGTCTGCTACATGTACCTTAGTTCTCTTCTCACACCCGATACCACTCTGGAGAGATCAGTGTGGAGTGTGCCTTGAAGCTTCGCTCTGCAGGGACTGGGGAGCAGGGAAAAGGTGGGAAGGGGATGGGGAGAGCAGATAAACTTCCAGGCACAGGTTTGAAGTCTGCCAAAGGTGACCATCCCTGAGCTTAGTGAGCTGCCTCCTTGGAGATCTCCATTTCTGGAGTGGAGAGAGGTGGTGAGGTCTTTTCCCTTCTGTGGGAGTACAACCAGAATGGGGATGCATAAGTCCCAAGCTGGAAGTGACCTGTGACACCCCAGCTTCCCTGTCTGCTCTGAACAGCACACAGTCCTTCCTTTCTCTTTCCTTCAAAGATTTCTGTTTAATTTGCAAATGAGCTAGTAGCCCAATTACTAAGGATTTATGTTATTTGTTTCTGTTTTTATTTTTTGAGACAAGATCTCCCTGTAGCCCCAGCTGGCCTGGAACTCACTATGTAGACCAGGCTGGCCAGGAGCTCACAGAGGTCCACCCACCTGGGCTTTCTGAATGCTGAGATTAAAGTCATGTGCCACCACACCTGCCTATTTGTATTTTTATTTATTGGGGGGGGCAGTATGTGCACATGCACGTAGGTACCTACAGAGGCTGGAGAGGGTTGGATCAATTAGGGCCAGAGTTATAGGCAGTTGTGAAGAAAGCCTAAAACTGGTTAAAAAAAAAAATTTCAAAACACAAACATCTGATAGACGTGCAACCAGAACACATGAAGAGCTCTTGTAACTTAACAATAAGAAAATGACCCAGGCCATGTGTGGCATAGGCCTTTAATCCCACTAGAGAGGCAGAGGCAGGTGGATCTCTGAGATCAAGGCCAGCCTGGTCGACATAGTGAGTTCCAGGTCAGC
>NW_008346898.1:2451342-2453032 GCF_000622305.1 Nannospalax galili | reverse complement strand
AGAGAGAGAGAGAGAGAGAGAGAGAGAGAGAGAGAGAGAGAGACCCAGTGCTGAAAAGATGGTTCAGTGGTTAAGAGTATATATTGCTCTTACAGAGGACTTGAATTCAGTTCCTAGCACCCATTTTGAGCAGTTCATACCCACCTGTTACAGGAATCCAACGCCTCTGGCCTCCACAGGCCCCTGCACTCATGTGTACAGCCCCCACCCCCTCTCTCTCTCACACACACACACAATTAAAATTAATAAAAATAAATCTTTTTAAATAAATCATCAAATTTTTAATTTACTTTTTATTATTTTTGTTATTATTTTTTTGAGACAGGGTCTCCCTGTAGCCCCAGCTGGCCTGGAACTCACTATGTAGACCAGGCTAGCCTCGATCTCTCAGAGACTCCCCTGCCTCTGCCTCTTGAGTACAGTGACTAAAGAAAGGCATGTGGTCACAAAACCAGGCTATAGTATAGGCCTACTCACAGACTGACCAATTTTTTAAATTGCAAAAGAGGTGATGAGAAATTTCCCAAAAGGAGATACGAATGACCAATTGCATATATAAAGTTAATCCAGGGGCTGGAGAGATGGCTCAGTGGTTAAGAGCATGACTGCTCTTGCAGAGGGCCCAAGTTCGATTCCCAGCACTCACGTGACAGCTAACAACTGTCGGTAACTCCAGTTCCAGGGGATCCAACACCCTCTTCTGACCTCCTCAGGCAATGCATGACACGGGTGTACTTACATGCATGCAGGCAATATACTCACACACATAAAAATAATAAAAAAAGTTAATCCAAAAAATAAAGTTGCTTCTAGTCTGGTCTGGCTCATTAGGTACTTGCCACACAGCGTGAAGACCTGAATTCAGATCCCCAACCTTACATAAAGCCAAATGCCATAGTGTGTGCCTGTGATGTCATTGTTCCTCCAGTGAGATGCAGGGCAGGGATGTCCCCAGAAGCTCAAGGGCTAGCTGGCCTGGCATACACAATAGTAAACAATAAGTAAACATGTTTGACCGTGTCTCAAACATGGTGGAAGATGAGAACTGACATCCAAAGTTGCCCTCTGACCTGCACACGTGTACCTGCATTCACACACATGAATGTGCACATACATATGCATATGTGTACATATACACACGTACACATTCTACACCTATCACACGTGTACACATTATAATCACACACAAAAGATAAAGAATTGAGTAATGTCGTCAGAGAACTACACTGAAACTCAATCACAGGCATTTGAAATTACAGCAATTAACCCTATGAAGTGGTGGCAAGGGTACAGAAAACCAGAACACGTGCATTTCCACACGTTGTGATGGACATAAATAATGATGCAGCCACTTGGGAAGTCTGGATAAAAGTAACAGACTTGTTTCTAACATCTCGATACTGGAGACAGTCCAAATGTCCATCATCAGGTGAACATAGGTAAAAAATGGTATATCCATACAGTGGACTAATACACAGCAATCAAAAGGAACAACATATTTATGGATAAATTCCAAAAAGCATGCTGAACAAAAAAAGCTGGTCACAAAAAGAGTTCATGTCATTGTTCTAGTTTGCTTGACCAATACCAACTTGGAGAGGAAAGGGTTTATTCAGCTTACATCTCCCAGGTCACAGTTCATCAGGGAGCCCAAGGTAGGAACTCAGGGCAGGAACCTGGAGGCAGGAGC
>NW_008346898.1:2450718-2451044 GCF_000622305.1 Nannospalax galili | reverse complement strand
AGATATGATGTTAACATTAATATCACAACATAAGACAGTACAACTTTAAAAGCCCCACGGTCCTTAAAAAATCCAAACACTTAAAAGTCCATAATCTCTTAATAGTCTCTTAACTGTGGGTGGGCTTCTGTAAAATCCAAAACAAGTACTGTCTTATTTCAAAGGGAAGAATCAGGCACACCTAAGCAAAACCAAAGTCCAGCAAAGTAGCTCGAGGCTGGACATCTGGGATTCACTCATGATCTTCTGGGCTCCAAAGGGCTTTAGCAGCTCCACTGCTCTGACTCTGCTGTCCACAGCACACACAGCTCGTCTAGCAGACCCAG
>NW_008346898.1:2399596-2448943 GCF_000622305.1 Nannospalax galili | reverse complement strand
CCAGAACCATGCAGGAGACTCTTACACATTACCAAGTCCTGCTTCCAGCTATAGATGGAGGTCCCCTCTGTGTGCTGACCCTGAGGAAATACCTCCTAGAAGATTTCACCATGGTGATGTTGGTCTCTTGTTACAGCTGATTTTCCAGCCCCAGCTAACCAGCATCAATTGTCCCAGTAAAGCAAAGGTTTTACTTCAGGTTCTGGTCTCTTCTTAATCACAGATGATGCTTCAGCCCCAGTTGACCAAAACCCACAAATTCTCAATTCAAAACATCACACAAACAGCCCTGATAGTCTCTGCTTCCTTTTGAAGCTTCACAAGCCAGGCCTCCATTGTCTACAACTCTTTCAGCATAACTGTTCCAAGTTCCACATCAACAAACTCTAAGCATTCAATGGCTTTTCCAGTCCAAAGTTCCAAACACTTCCACAATCCTCCCAAAAACAACTGGGTCAGGTCTGTCACAGAAATACCACCCCACTCTCAGTACTAATTTTTGTTCTAGTTTGTTTTTTCATTGCTGTGACAAAATACTCTGAACAATTCCAACCTGGGGAGGCAAGGGTTTATTCAGCTTATATCTCCCAGATCACAGTTCATCAGGGAGCCCAAGGTAGGAACTCAGGGCAGGAACCTGGAGGCAGGAGCTGGAGCACAGGCCATGGAGGAATGCTGCTTACTGGCTTGCTCCCCTGGCCCATGCTCAGCCTACTTTTTATGTAACACAGGCCCACTTGCTGAGGGGTGGCACCACCCACTGTAGGCTGGGCCCTCCCACATCACTCAACAATCAAGAAGATGCCCCATGGATATGGCCATAGGCCAGTCCTATGGAGGCAATTCCCCATTTGAGGCTCCCTCAACCCAGGTGTGTCAAGTTGACACTAAATTATACAGCACAGTCGTATGATTCATTTATAGGAAATTCTGTGATTCTTGGCAGTGGATGGTTTTGTCCTTCAGGGGTAATATTTTAAAATCTCTGGAGACATTTTTGGTTGATACAAGTTGGGATGGGCTACAAGCATTGGGTGAGTGGAGACCAGGGAGGCTGCTAAACACCCTCCTGTATACAAGGCAGACTCCACAGCAAAGAGTCATCAGGGAGGCTGAGAAACCCTGAGCGAAATTGCTCTGTAGTGAAGAAACCAGCTGGGAGACTGATTGTTCCTGGCTGTGGCGGGGAAAGAGGTTTGATTACAGGAAAGCAGGAGGAAAGGGGAGGTTTTATGTCTGGACTGTAAAGGCAACATTTTTAATGTGTGTGTGTGTGTGTGTGTGTATGTGTGTGTGTGTGCAGGTGCTCACATGCCAGTGCTTACGGAAGTCAGAGGAGAACTCTCCAGAGTTGGTCCTCTCCTTCCACCTTGTTGAGGCAGGTCTGAGGGTCTCTTTTATTTCTGACGCTACTGCCCCGGAGGACTCCAGGCTAGCCCTAGAGCTTCCAGCCCATTCTCCTGTCTCCCCCTCTCATCTGAGATAACAGTCTCACCACCAGGGATGGGGTACTTGGGTCTTCTGACTGAGCCTTTCCCCAAGCCCTAAAGAAAGCATCTTATCATGTGCAAATTGTATCTCAATAAAATCAGTGGTTAGAAAAACAGCTCTGACTATGAAATCCATTCTCTGCTATTCCCAGCCGGCTGGCAAATAACAAAAAAGTCCATGATTCTGACTGGAAAGTGCCTTAGGCATCATTTTTTTCATGTTGAGAGTCTCCTGGAACCCAGGCTATGTAGCCTAGGATGACCTTGAGCTTTTCGTCCTCCTGCCTCTACCTCTTGAGTGCTAGGACCACAGGAGTATGCCACCGTATCTGTTCATACAGTGCCAGGCAGGCACTCTACTAACTGAGCCATGTCCCAGGACCCCTGTAAGCAAAATTCTAAGTACTAAAGCTATGTCTTTCACTGGGAGGGAACTTAGGGACAACAGGAAAAGATGTTACATCTTACATAAAACTGAACCCTTGTTTCTTAACTAGAATCTGAGAAGGCTTGACTGACCAAAGAGCAAGAACCGAATGCTTGTGACCAAGAAACAGCATGTTAGTGTGCTGTCAGTTATTCAACAGATGCATGGTGTGAACACACAACGATCTGATGCCATGTGCATGATGCCAAGAAAATACATGTGTGAATAAACCTTGTGTCCGTCCAGCAATCCTTGTTTCCTCCTCTACAATCACTGGTGCCTCAGCAAACCCCAAGGCTCTTCACCCCACTAAGGACAGCATAATGGTTTGGGACAGAGGTATTGGGAATAGAATCTTGGAATCTAGAGTTTTGGGGCATGCTGGAACAAGCCACCCCCTTGGGAAGGTCAACAATGAACATCTTTTCCAAGCAGCCTGAGGTTGGCAGCCTGAAATTGAGGATGGTGGGAATGTTTACACCATGGAAACTGGCATATGCTGAAGGGCAGGGCTTACCCCTCTGGAGAGCCGCTGGTTCAAGGCTGCGCGGCACATCCTCGCGCTGACTCAGAAGGAAATGAAATTCATACCCCAAAGAGAACAGGCATGGGTGTGAACAGGGACATTGTGGTTTGGAATTTATGAGTTTTCCTCTTAGAGCATAAAGACAGTTACCACTACCCTGAAGCTCCATCTTCCTGTTTTAAAAAATGGGTCGGGGAGCATGCCGGATGGTAGCCTGGTTCCATAGGTAGTTTAAAAGAAAATGGTAATTGGTAGCACAGGACTTACAGGTTAAATAAAACAAAACGTTTAGTTTAAAAGCCTGTTCTTGAAGCCTGGGAGATTCAATTAAAGACACTAGCCCTATAAGCCAGATGATCTGAGTTTGATTCTTGAATCCATGTAAAAAGCCCCATCTATAATCTCAGTACTCCTAGGGTGAGATGGAGGCAGAGACAGGCACCCACAAACCAGTTTGCCTGGAGCAGGCAGCATAACACAGCACCAGCAGGAGATGCTGACTCACAACAGAAAGCCAGCACTCACTCCTGAAAGTTGTCCTCTGACCACACACATGCTGTGGCACCTGTTTACTGCCCCCTATAAATAAATAAATTAATTAATTAATTAATAGGTTTTAAACCCTGTTCTTTAGTTAGGGATACAGCTCAGTTGGTAGAATGTTTGCGTAACTCTCTGGAAGTCCTGGGTTCAATCTCCAGCACCACATAAACAGGGCTTGGTGGCACACACCTATAATCTTAGCACTTGGGAGGCACAAGCAGGAGGATCAGGAGTTCAAGGTCATCCTTGGCTACACAGCAAGTTCAGACCAGCCTGGACTATATGAGATTCACACACACAGGCACGCATGCACGCACACAAACAACAACAAAACCTCTGGTTTTTGCATTCAGTGAATGGAAGGAGAGAATTGAGTCTGATTGTAGCCATGTTCTCAAAGGAAGCGGGGCAGGCCTGACTTAAAGCTGGCTTGGCACAGCTTCAGTGTGACAGGCTCCTAACCCTGCTGCAAGCACTCCATGGCAGCCCCAGCAGGGCTCAACCCCACTCCCCAGCCTGCCTTGTGCTTTATTCTCTGACGGTGTTTTTAAGAGACCAAGGCAAGGTCATAGGGTTTCCCTACAGTGATGGTTCTGTCCTGAGCCATTTCCTGCTTTCTACGGAGCCAGCCATAGCTCATGAGGTAATGCGTACTTCCTGATAGAGAAAGAGACCAGAGTGGCCTGATCGATACCAGCAAAATTGAGGCTTTAGAGGTGGGAGCCACAGAGGGTTCTAGGGCTTTAAGGGCTCTTTTAGAATGATTTATCTCATCTTTAAAATGTGATCTTTTTTTCCCCTTACCAAACAAGGCAGTTTTGGAATTGGCTGTGGTGGTATACTCCTGGAATCTCAGCCAGAGGCAAGAAGATTCCAGCCTGGGCTACATAGTGAGTTCAAAGCTAGCCTGGCAGTATTGGGTCACCACAAAAGACTGCCTCATGTCCCCCAACTTGGAAAACACACCTGGAGAGCTGAAGGGCCATTTTGAGCCCAAACAGGGTGACAGATCTGCTTCTCTCCCTGAACTCTGGGAAACAAGTAGAAGCTGCAGGTTCCCCACCAGCAGACCTTTGGAGCCAGCCTGACTCCAGGAACCTCTGGGCCCCCAGGGTTCCTGTCTGATCTAGGGGAGAGGGATGACAATGACTTGAACAGCCTGAGCACCCCAGAAAATTGGGTGGGAGGACCTGTCAGCTGAAAATTCTCATTCTCTCTCTCTCTCTCTCTCTCTCTCCTTCCTCTGCCAGCTGCTCCCTCTGCCAGTGGGATTTTTCAAAACTTGATCCAAAAAAAAAGAAAGAAAGAAAGAACGAAGGAAGACACAAAAGAACAGGAGGTGCTAACCCTAGGTGGAAATCAATGACGCCTTTAAACCTTCCTTGCTGTCTCTGGGAAGCCACTGAATGGCTGGGAAACTGTTTTTAATAAACAAGAGTTCAAACGCTGAGTCTCCATAGCCAACAGTCACGCCTTAAACTCTAAACTTTACATGAAAACTCTTGCAGTCCCTTTGAACTCTCCTTCCCTCTCTGGCGGAGCATTCCAGTGTTTATGCATTTTTCGAGATTGCTGGCAGGATCGCAGGCTTTGAATACTTCCCGGCTCTTTAGCAGCCTCCTGCCTTCAGAACCCATTAATGCCCCACTCTGCAACATCAAGGTATTCCTTTGAAGTCCCTTCTAGCTACAGGCCTCTCACACTCTCTGGTTACTGTGCAATCAAATAATTAAATGGATTCTCAGGGAAAAAAAAAATCATTCTTTTCCTTGGTAATTAAACACTCCAGGTTGGACGGGAGGCACAGGGTTGCCAAGGGACTAAGAATCTATAAGGTTCTAAGCCCAGAAGTCTTTGCTTGTGACCCCCAATGGAGAAAAACAATAACAAGAAAGTCAGTAGGGCCTTCACTTCCTTTTTTGTGTGCAGCTTCCGTTGGTCCTGGGCTTTCTGTCTCAGAGTCCCCTTCTTGGGCTGCAATGGTGACCGCCACACCTCTTGGGCAAAATAAACTTGTCAGGATGATGATTGTCGGCTGGCAGGGGCCAGGGTAATGCCCTCCTCCAGTGCACCCGCCCCTAGGAAGGCAGGAGAAAGAGGTAAAAAGAAAAGTGGGGGAAGGATGGGGGGAGGAGGAAGAGGGAGGAGGAAGGAAAGAGGAAGAGACAAAATGAAAACGATGGAAAAGGTAGAGTAAGGAAAAGAGAGGAAGGAGGAGGGAAATGGGAAGAAAGGGTGGAAGGAGGAGATGGGTGAGGTAGACATAACAGGAGCAGGAGAGATGTGGGGGGGAGGAAGAGGAGGAGGAAAAAGAGGAGGCAGAGAAGGAGGAGGTGGAGGAGGAGGAGGAGGAAGAGGAGGAAGAGGAGGAGGAAGAGGAGGAGGAAAAGAAAGAGGAGGAGGAAGAGGAGGAAGAGGTGGAGGAGGAAGAGGAGGAGGAGGAAAAGAAAGAGGAGGAGGAAGAGGAGGTAGAAGAGGAGAAGGAAGAGGAGGAGGAGGTAGAAGAGGAGGAGGAGGTGGAAGAGGAGGAGGAGGACAAGAAGAGGAGGAACAGAAGGAAGAAGAGGAGGAGGAAGAGGAAGAGGAGGAAGAAAGTGGAGGGGGAAGAGGAGGAGGATGAGAAGAAAGAGGAGGAAGAAGAGGAGGAGGAAATGGAGAAGAAAGGCAAAAACAAGAAGGGAAGAGATGAGGTGGAAGAGAAGTAGGGAGGGCTGGGGGACTTTGAGGGCAACTGTGGTCATTGGCCTCTGTTCTGTCCCTCTGCCTTCTAGAACTCCGTGGCTGACCTCCCGAACAAAGCTGAGGCCTCCTTCAGTTGGGGGGATCCCAGCCTGGAAAAGCCCAGGCAGTCCTTCACAACTCTCCTTTACAGCCTCAGACACCCTGTTTCATACCTTCTTGGCTTTGTCCAGACTTGCTTCTCTTGATCATTCCCAGAATGCTCCAGGTCCCAACTAAGAATTCCCTTCCCCTGTGGAGCCCAGGCAGAGGCACAAGACTCTGAGTCTCAGACAGGCCTTAAACAGGCACAGCTTGGCCCACTGAATTGGCATCTCTTACTGCGAGACTGGGTCTTTATTATCTGTGTCCCTACCCCACCAGCCAGACAAAAAGAGGCTCTCAGAAGATGGGGGTTGATGCTGGCAGTGAGGACAGCATCCAGAGAATCATGGGAGTGGCACACAGAACAGTGGGCGTGGCTCCTGATGATGTGACCTAAGCTTGGTTTCTGCCATCTGGGCACCATGGCATCTTCTGTGATGTGAACTTGAGGAACCCTTTATCACTCTCATTTTGTTATTTCAAAGTGGCTAGATTCCCCCATTGAACCTCTCTCTCTGCCTTTGGACCATCCCATAAGGACATCTGAACCCAAAGGGACGTGGACTCTGTGACAATCAAGCTGGCCTTGAGAACAAAGCCCACTGTAGGAACTGGAGCCATATTAGAATTAATTTGCTTGGGCATGGTTCTTTTTTGGGGGGGTTGGGGGGTTATTCAGCTTACATCCCCCCAAGTCACAGCTCATCCCTGAGGGAGCCCAAGAGGAACTCAGGGCAGGAACCTGAAGGCAGGAGCTGAAGCATGGGTTGGGGGGTTATTCAGCTTACATCCCCCCAAGTCACAGCTCATCCCTGAAGGAGCCCAAGAGGAACTCAGGGCAGGAACCTGAAGGCAGGAGCTGAAGCACGGGCCATGGAGGAATGCTGCTTACTGACTTCGTCCCCTGGCCCATGCTCAGCCTGAGTTCTTATACAATACAGGATCACCTGCCCAGGGGTGATACCACCCATAGTGGGCTGGGCCCTCCCACATCATTCCTGGTACAGGATACTGTTTTGATGATAGTTTCTCAAGCTATGGTATCAGCTGATATGTGCCAGGCAATGTTCTAAACCCTTGTCATGATTTTAGTTTAGTTGAATTTTGGAATGATCTATACAGACCCATTCTACAAGTGAATAAATTGAGGTTTAGTGGCTTGCTCAAGGCTACACACTAGTAAGTAGCAGAGTCACTTTTCTGTGGTCTATTAAGATTCAGGGCATAGTTTTTTTTAAAAAGCCCATCAAAGCAACTTAGGAAAAAGGAGGTGACAGGATCTATTGACTCACAAGACTGGGCTCTCAGAGCAGTTGAAACCAGGGATTCAGATGACACATCAGGACAGGATCAATCTTTTTTTAATTTTTAAAATTTATTATTTTATGTGTATGAGTGTTTTGTCTACATGTATGTAAGTGTGCACCTGAGTTGTACAATGCCCACAGAAGCCAGAAGAGGGTCTTTGGAGTTAACAGATGATTGTTATTTACCAAGTAGGTGCTGGGAACAGAACCTGGGTCTTCTCCAAAAGCAGCTGGTACTCTTAGCCACTGAGCTGTCTCTCCAGCACCCAGGACAGGATCAATCTTTTCCATCCATCCTCTTGTGACTGTCATTTCCCTTGATAGCATCAAATTCAGGTAATTGTTCCTCACAACCTAATCCCAAAATTTAAATGTATCACTTTAGAAATCTCAATAGAGGGGGCTGGAGAAATGGCTCAGCAGGTAAGAGCATTGGCTGCTCTTGCAGAGGACCCAGGTTCAATTTCCAGAGCCACATGGTGGCTAACAACTGTCAGTAACTCCAGTTACAGGGGGTCCAATGCTCTCTTCTGACCTCTGTGGGCACTGCATAACATGGGTGCATTTACATACATACAGGCAAAGCACTCATACACATAAAATTAATTAATTTTTTAAAAAGAAAGAAAGAGCTGGGCGTGGTGGCACACGCCTTTAATCCCAGCACTTGGGAGGCAGAGGCAGGCAGATCTCTGTGAGTTCAAGGCCAGCCTGGTCTACACAGTGAGTTCTAGGACAGCTGGGGCTACAGGGAGACCCTGTCTCAAAAAACACCAAAAAAAAAAAAAAAAGAAAAAAAGAAAAAAAGAAAGAAATTGAAATCTCAGTAGAAAAGATACTTTAGGAACTGGGCATAGTGGTGCACACCTCTAAACCCTGCAACGGAGAGGCTGAGGCAGGAAGATTGCCATAAGTTCAAGGCCAGTCTGGCCTACAGAGTGAGACTCTATCTCAGAAGAAAAAGGTCAAGGGGGGAAAAGAGATGAGAAAGAAGAAGAGAACAGAAGGGAAAGGGAGGGAAGGAGAGGGGAGGAGAGGGGAGGGGAGGGGAGGGAAGGAGAGGGGAGGGGAGGAAGGGGAGGGGAGGAGAGGGGAGGGGAGGGGAGGGGAGGGGAGGAAACAGGAGGGAAAAAGACTGCTTCAGGAGAGGAACCAGGCGTGGTAGCACTCATCTGTAATTCCAGTACTTGGGAAACTGAGGAAGGAGAGGATTGCCAAGAATTTGAGGCTGACCTGGGTTACACAGTGAGTTTCAGGCCAGCCTGGGCTACAAGAGATTGTTTCAGAGAAGAAAAAAAAGGGTCAGCATAGTCTGCCATGGTGGTGCAGGCCTTTAATCCCAACACTCAGGAGGCAGGGGCAGAGGAATCACTGTGAGTTCAAGGCCAGCCTGTCTGCAGAGTGAGCTCTAGGCCAGTTGAGGCTACAGGAAGATCCTGTCTCAAAAAGACAGAGAAAAAATTAAAAAAAAAAAAAAAAGGGTCGGTGAAGTGGCTCATCCAGTAAGAGCACTGCAGCAACCAAGCCTGATGACTTTCATCCCTGGGACCCACTTGGTGGAAGGAAAGAATGACTCCTGCGATGTCCTTTGGACTCCACATGGCACGTGCCTGTACAAATAAATACATGTAATTAGAACAAAAATTAAAGACTGCTTCATTCTCAGAATCCCTGCCCAAGATGACTCTCATTGGACCAGCTTAAGTCATATGCCCACACCTGGGCCAATCACAGTGGACAAAATGATGAACTATACTATGTGGGCATGTGTTCATCTTTAGAGCTGAGGGGGTGTTCCCCAGAGGAAAACAGAGGTGTTGTAATGCTAAAACACCGGATGGAGCCTCTCAGAGGAAGGGGGCCCAGAAGACCCAGGCCTGTTATTGGTGATGGGGTGGATCTAAACCAGAACTAGAACAAGATGGCATCAGATCTTGTACACAGTGGAAGCATAGAATGGCAAGCCCTAGTTAATTTTAGTGTTCAATTTTACACAGCCTACAGTCGTCTGAGAAGGGAATCTGAACTGAGGGATTTCCCAGATTAGACTGGCCTGTGGTCATGTCTGTGGGGGGTTGTCTTGATTATCAGTTGCTTGAGAGGGTACAGGTCACAATGGGCTGCACCTTCCTGGAAGCAGGTGGTCTTAGGCTGTGCAAGAAAGCTGGTTGAGCATAAGCCTGGCAGGGAGCCAGCAAGCAGCATTCCTCCATGGTTTCTGCTTCAAGTTTCTGCTTAAGTTCTTGCCCTGACTTCTCTCAGAGGTAGACTGTAATCTATAAGCTGAAAGAAACCTTTTCCTCCCCAACATGGCTTTTGGGCATGGTATTTGTCACCACGACAGAAGGAAATCAGACAAGTAGCAGACAAGCCAAAAAGTGACCAATAAATGGGAACTCCCAGTAGGGAATGGGCAGGGCAAGGCAGGCAGGGCTCCAGGCTGATTCCTGTCCCCATCCAGAGGTATGTTACATAGCTCCTGTGGAACCCTGAGCCCATTGTGGCCTTATCCTGCCTTCTGCCTCCAAGAAGGAGGGGCTGTGCTCTGCCCCTTGGAAGGAAAGGAGGAAGAATATGGGTAGGTCTGGACCATGAAGTCTGTGCACAGAAATGGCCACAGTAGGGCTTGGGAATTACCTTAGTGGTAGAGCATTTGTCAAGCAAGTACAAGGGCCAAGTTTAAGTCCCAGTGTGGGGGAAAAAAAATCACTAAAAGACCACCACTATCAACAACAAAAGGATACTAGATATGGTCACATCTATGTGTGCCCATCAGAATCTTCTCACATAGACTGATTCATCCTGGAAGACGGTGAGATGCTTAGAATACTTTTCAGAGTGATAGAGTGTATTATATGCCTGAAGGAAATACATTTGGTGTCTCTGGGTAAAGTATATGGGGCTGGAGAAATAGCTCAGTGGTTAAGAGCACTGGCTGCTCTTGCAGAGGACCTGGGTTCAGTTCCCATCACCTGCACGGTGGTTAACAACTGTCCATAACTCCAGTTCCAAGAGATCTAATGCTCTCTTCCGGCCTCTCTGGGTACCGCACACTTGTGTGTGCTGACATATATGCAGGCAAAACGCTCATACACATCAAATAAAAATAAATCAATCAAAAAACATTACAGTGTATTTCTTCAACTTAAAAAAAAAAAAACAATTCTGGGGGCTGGAGAGATGGCTCAGCAGTTAAGAACACTGGCTATTCTTGCAGAAGACCCGGTTCAAATCCCAGCACCCCCATGGCAGCTAACAATTGTCAGTAACTCCAGTTCCAGGGGATCTGACAGCCTCTTCTGTCCTCCTTGGGCATTGCATGGCATGGGTGCCTTTACCTACATGCAGGCAATACAGGCATACACACAAAATAAAAATAATACATAAAAAAAACACTTCTGCGTGCTTTCCCAATTTTCTACCATGGCTGCTTATTTTAGATAAGGGGGGGAAGAGCATGGAAAAATAAAAAGCACAAGATCAAATTCCCCAAGTAGTCCATGTGAGGCATGCTAGAAACTTTCTGTATCGTGATCCATTATTCCATTTACTTCACTCTCTCGCCATTTCTCTGGGGGAGGGACTTACCTGATCATCCTTTAGTCTGGACAACTGGCCTCTGGCTGGCTAGAGGCAGGTGGCTGAGGTGGCTCTGTCCCTACAGCCAAGTTGAGAGGGGAGAGGCAGACTCTGGGCCTGGAGTGTTCATCCTAGCATCCCACTGGGCCTGGCCAGGGCTCAGGAAGCAGGGCTCAGATGCACAGCAGCTGTGACCCTCCCCCAGCTCAGACCCCTCCCCTTCCTTCACCTCCAGGGCATTTTCAGAACAACAAAGGCCTTGTGGCCATCTGAGCCATGCCAAGAAATGGGTGTCATCTGGAGGCCGCGCCAGCCTAAACCTTTCATGTTGACAAACCAAGCTGATCCGAAGACTAATTGCTTCTCGCTGTCTGCAGCCTGCCAAGTAAGTGCTCAGGAAGGAATCGCAAATCATTTCGACGATTGATTATCACAAATGATTTTACACTGGTGGAAACAGACACCACACACCCAATTGCCTGACTGGACAGCAGCCGAGACTCCATTGACAAAGGTCCCAGCCAGGACAGACATCCTCCCCCAAAAGACAGTAACACTCCACCTCCTGAGACATGCCCACCCTGGGAACTGGGCACCCAATCCCTTCCCTTGGTAAAATAAGGTGGTATTACACTCTCAGATATGTGCCAAATTTGGAATCCCTTAAGGGAGAGATACAGATAGCTCAGCCTGAGAGGATGCACTGCCAAGCCAGGCAAGATCTAGATGGTAGGAGATCCTTGGCTTGGTATGCTCTGCCTGGAAGTCTTTAGGGACAGGGATTCCAGACACCATGCTTCCTAAGTGACCTGTTCCAGAATTTTCTATGCTGGTCACAGAGATGGTTTGAGGAGGCACAGCCATGTTCCCTGCTCTCCACCCTGTTTTACCTTCATGGACAAAGGATGGAAGAGTCCAAACCCTCGTATTCTGCTGGCAAAGGCATTGACCACTTGGATTTCACCCTGGCTGGGAGGGAGTGAAAACTGGAGCTGTGTGTACTGATCAGGACAGAGTGTACCCAAGAAAAGCTGGCTTCGTGGGCTCTGTTGGGCGCAAGCAGAGAGGATGGAAGGACAGAAAGGATGGGGTGAGGGAGCAGTGCACAGCAACAGCTTTCTTCCACAGGTGATGCTTAAAGATTTTCTTCTTAAAGATATTATTTTTTATCTTATGTGTATGAATGTATTGCCTGCATGTGTGCAAATGCACCCATGTCATGCAATGCTCTCGGAGGTCAGAAGAGGGACTTGGATTCCCCTGGAACCGGAGTTATGGACAGTTGTTAGCCACCATGTGGATGCTGAGAATCAAACAAGGGTCCTCTGCAGGAGAAGTCAGTGCTCTTAACTGCTGGGCCATGTCTCCAGCCCCCTTAAAGGTTTTCTTATAGAAGGATTTGTGGTGCTTTTTGTCTGTCTAGTGTGTGTGTCATTTGTGGGTTTGTTTTTTCAATTCTTTATTTTTTCATTTATCTATTTGTAAGCGGGGGCATGTATACACATGCTTCACAACATGCATGTGGATCTCAGAGACTATCAGAGGCTCGGTTCTATCCTTCCACTATGAAGGTCCTCAAGTTTGAAATCAGGTTATCAGACTTGGCAGCAAGTGCCTTTGCCTGCTGAGCCACTGGTCAGCCTGTGTTTTGTTTGTTTGTTTTGATTTTTGTTGTTATTGTTGTTGTTTTGAAGTTTTATAGGTTTTTTTGTTTTTTTGAGACAGGGTCTCCCTGTAGCCCCCTCTGGCCTGGAACTCGCTATGTAGACCAGGCTGGCCTTGATCTCACAGAGATCTGCTTGCTTCCTCCTCCCAAATGCTAGATTAAAAGAGTGAGCCACCATGCCCAGCTGGTTTTGTTTTTCTGAGACAAGGTCTTATACTATATTCGAGGCTGCTCTGGAATTATGTATCTTGCACTGATCCTGAACTCATGGCAATCCCTCTGCCTCAGTCTTCTGAGTGTGCTCAAAGGATTACAGACTGAAGCTGCCACCCTGGACTTTTTGTGCAGTTCTTTTTCTGTGAGGACAAAAGGCTAAGTGTGACAGTTTTATCTGTCAGGTGACAGACAACAGCATGGCTACTTGCCAGGATTGAACTGCGTTTGCTCAAAAAAGATACGGTGACATCTAACTCCCACCTCCTCAGAATGTGACCTTGTTTGGAATGAGGGTCTTTGCAGACTTGGGTTAAGATAGGTCATGAGCATGGGCTATAATCCAATGACCACAATGACCAGTGTTTTTACAAAAGAGGAGTTGGGCACAGAAACAGAAGTGCGGCAGGAAGGTGACAAAGGAGGCTGTCATGGTGAACAGCCAGATCTGGAAGAGGCGGAGATGGCGCCGCCTGCACCTACCAGAGAGAACATGAGCCCCTTTACAGTGACCTGGGTTCATCTTTTCTTCCTTTTCATCTTTTCTTGCTTTGTTTTGTTAGTTATTTGGTGTTTTTTTTTTGTTTGTTTGTTTGAGGCAGGGTCTCAGTAACTCGCTATGTAGACCATCCCGACTTGGCCCCGATCACATAGTGATCCACTGCTTCTGCCACCCCAGTGCTGGGATTAAATGTGTGCGCCACCCACCACACCTAGAATGACTTTCCTTGTGCTTCACTTTACAAGGATACAGATAAAGAGATGGAACCTCAGACATGAGTTGTAGTTTCCTGGGCTAGTGAGATTCACTCACAGCTCTCAGCTGGGAGCTGTTTCTGGTCAGCCAAGCTACCACAGAGGGAACAGCAGACACCTGTGGAGTACCTGGTCAGTGGACTGGGTATGTTAAATGCAGTCTGGACTTAGAGCACTTTAAGGGTATGAGAGGGTGACAGGAACATAAATCCACTGTGTGTCTGTTACCCCAGAGAGGAGCTTAGACCCGTTGCAGGGCCCTGAACGTTAGGTGGGGGAGACGCTGGAGATTCAACAGTCATTAATTACCTCACACAGTCTGGCAGGATGTAGCCAAAGTCTTTAAAAGGACCCTGTAGTGATTTAGATGAGAACGTCCCGGTTAGACTCCAAGTATTTGAACACCTGGCCTCGGCAGTTGACCCTATATTCAGAGATTAGGAGGTGTCGTCTTTCTGGAGGAAGCGCGTCACTAGGGGTGGGCCTTGAGAGTTCACAGCCCCACTTCCAGTTTCCTCCCTCTGCTTCCTGTGCCTGATGGAAGATGTGAATGCTCAGCTTTCCTCTCAACTGCCTCTGCCATCATGCCTACCCACCACAAAGAACTCTTGTCCCCCTAGAACTGTAAGCTAAATAAGCTCTTCCTTCTATAACTTCCATGGTCATGATGTTTTATCACAGCAACAGAAAAGTAGACCTTCAACAATTCTACTTGAAGAGCTGAGTCATTAAATTTATGAAGATTTAGGTATGGTGAGTTAATTGTACTATTCCTAACAATCACAGAAACTAGAAAGTTCATGAAAGTCCAGTCAGAAGTGGCTAAGTGAATAAATTTAAAATTTACTATAGAGAATCCAGAAAAGTGCTTATTGTTATGGAAATATGCCTAATGACATTACAGAATGAAAAATTCAAGTTATATAATAATACAAATTATGTGGCATGTGTTTAATCTGAAAGGCTGAAGACAAATGATAGGGATTATCTTAATCTCAGACAGTATATTTTGCTTCTATTTCATAAATATTAACTCAGTACCTATAAGGTGGCAAGCACTGTGCCAGGTGTTATACACACAGTAGTGAATAGACATATTTATTCTCTGCCTCATGGATGAATAAATAAGCAACTGAGTAATTACAATACAGCTATTGGAACATGCAGGGTGGCAATTAAGAAAGCTCTGCCCATACAGGGGATTGGGCAGTGACAGACAAGGATTCCAATGTTCAGAGAAGACCCCTGACACTGAAGGTTGGATGGAGCCACCATCAGGGAGAGCCAAGGGAGGCCACATGTCCAGCAGGGCTTATATATACCAAGACCCCAAAGCAGCGGAACTCTTTGGGTAACGTGATTCAGTGTGGATGGGCCCATACCTGGGCCCCGGAGGAGACAGAGGAGCCCCTGTCTAGGGGTAGTGGTTCAACTCATGGAATATCCCTTCCAGAAAATTCCACGCACCTCTTATAAGCTGCTAGACCTAAAGTCCTATGTTGAGTTGCTCATTTGAGCCCAGAGATGCTCCCAAGCAGGGTAGCTGCTCCTTAGATAACTGTGGTAACAGCCAGCACATTTTGTTTGTTTGCTGTTGTTGTTATTTATTTTGAGACAGTGTATCATTGTATAACCCAGACTGGTCTCAAACTTGGAATATTCCTGCTTCAGCCTCCTGCCTCCTGAGTGTTGGAATTATAAGCATGTGCCACCATGTCCAACTTCATTTTTCTTATTGAATCATGTTACTGCTGCCTGCTTCCTATGACAGTAGAGACTCACTCTCAAAAATCCAGTTGACTGAGGCTGGACAGAGGGCTCAGCAGTTAAAACACTGGCCGCTCTTACAGAGGACCAGGATCAGTTCCCAGCACCCATATGGCAGCTAACAACCATTCATAACTCTAGTTCCAGGGGATCCAACACCCTCTTCTGCCTCCACAGACAGGCATTGCTCACACATGGTACAGTGTACATGTGTACACTCGTACACATAAAATTTAAAAAAGAAATTAACATTAAAAATTAAAACATAATTTTCAAAAAAATCCAGTTGATAGGGTGAATTAACTGCTCAGGAGGATGGACATGACACTGGCAAACCTTCTATGTTATCTGGGGAGCTTCTGTGTCACCAAATTGTATATTAAGGATAAACAAAGAAGGACCCCCCTTTTTTTTTTTTCATTTTTGTCAAATAAAGTCTCATGTAGCCTAGGCAGGACTTGAACTTATATAGCAGAGGATGACCTTGAACTTGTGATCCTCCTGCCTCCACCTAGGATTACAAAAGTGTACCTGGTTTATTCCGGGCTGAGGATGGAACCCAGGATTTCGTGCATGCTAGGCAAGCACTCTACCAACTCAGCCACATCCCCAGCCCACAAACATTTTCTTTACCAAAAAATGAAAACACCCTTACCTGATTAGTCCAATGCACTGGTATACTTTCTTAGAAGTGATTGCCTATTTCCTTCTTTTTGACAGTATGATTGTAGTCCCAACATCTCTAGGGTGAGGCAAATAAAACAAGATTATTTTCAAGCCCCATATTTCAGTCTCCACATAAGCAGTCATCCAGAGTGAGACCCTCCTAGAATCTTCAAATACTATGGGAGGCCTTGAACTTGATTCAAGAAATAAGTAAATCAATGTAAAGATGTTTGGGGGCCCACGGTTGGTTCCAGGTGTGTGTGTCCAGGAACCCTATTGCCTACTGCTTTCTTGGTTCTTCACTAAGGGAAGGAGCAGGATGCCAGGCCCCAAGTCCATAGCAAGATGGGTACAAGAGGAATTTCCACATGAGCAAGTGGTCAGAATGGTGGTGAGGTCCAGTGTGGGAGTCTCTCCCACATCAGCATCATCTCTAGATGACATAATCTCCCAGTGAACAGAGGGCAAACTGTGCTACTACCTCGCCCTTGGGACTCCAGCCCCAGTCCACTTGATTTGCATCCTGCTCCTGACTACTAGTGATCTGGTTAAGAATCAGAGAAATAAGAGGCTGGAGAGATGATGGCTCAGTAGTTGAGAGAACTGGCTCTTCTTGCAGAGGACCTGAGTTTGATTCCCAGCACCTACCTGGCAGTTAACAATCATCTATATAGCTCCAGTTCCAGGGGATCCAACACATTCTTCTGACCTAAGCTGGCATTGCATGACACAGGTGCACCTAAATGCATGCAATACATTCAAACACATAAAATAAAAATAATAAATATTAAAAAAAAAAAACAGAAATAAGGCTGGAGCTCGCCAAAGAGCCAAGGAAAGGAAGACTATGGATTCAAACTGAAGCTGGAGGAGGCAGAGGGCTGACTGGAGCAGTGCAGCCTTAATATACACACAATGACCTGCTGGAAACACACAGGTCCTGGCCATCTGGTAGACCTGGGTAGACGTCTGCTCCCTCATGTATTCCCACATAAGATCAATGCTGTGGGACTCCAGAAGGCACTAAAAACAGGCTGAGAAGGACAGGGAAGGGCTTTTTTGGAACAACTAGGTCTTAAATGATTTGGGGACAAGGAAGAAGAGCTGACACCCCAAGCTGTGGGTTCGCATCCCCAGCACCCACAGAAAAAGCCAGGCAAGGATGGGCATGCCTTTAATCTCACTGATGGCAGGGAGATGAAGACAGGTGAATCCCTGGAACTCACTAGTCAGCTAGTCTAGTCAATCAGTGAGCTCCAGGACAGTCAGAGACTCTATCTCAAAACACAAGGTAGGGAGCAGTTGAAGATGCCTGATATACCCTGCACCCACACACATGCATGCACACCTGCACGTACAACTACACACACACACACACACACACACACACACACACACACACACACACTATTGAGCCTCACCATGTGTACAGGTGATTCTTGAAATAAGCTCAAGTTCTCATAAACCATGAAAACATATCCACTGGGGGTGAAAATGCAAGTGAAGCAGAGAAACAGGCCCCTACTAGAAGAGGTGTGAGACTAGAGCTTGAAAATATATAAGAAACTTTTGGGGCTGGAGTGATGGCTCAGTGGTTAAGAACACTGGTTGTTCTTGCAGAAGACCTGGGTTCAAATCCCAGCACCCACATGACAGCTAACAACTATCCATAACTCCAGTTCCAGGGGATCCGACAGCCTCTTCTGTCTTCTATGGGCATTGCATGACATGGGTGCACTTACCTACACACAGGCAATATACACATACACATAAAATAAAAATTTTTTAAAAAAATAAAGTATATAAGGAACTTCTGTAACACAACACCAAAAAACCCAATAACCTAATTTTTAGAAATACTTTATTTTTATGTGTATGAGTGTATTTCCTGCCCTGCATGTGTGTATGTGCATGCATGTTATGCAGTGCCCATGGAGGTCAGAAGAGGGAGTCAGATATCCTGGAACTGGAGTTATGAATGGTTATTAGCTGCCATGTGGGTGCTAGACATCGAACCCAAGTCCTCTGCAAGAACAGCCAGTGCTCTTAGCAGCTGAGCCATCTCTCCAGCCCCAATAACCTAATTTAAAATTGTACTACAGACATGAATAGAGATTTCTCCAAAGACATACAAAAACAAACAGGTATATAAGACACTTGACATGCCCAACCATCAGAGAAATGCAAATGAGGCTGTCACCTCCTACTTGTCAGAATGGCTGCTGGGAAAAAAAAGCCAGTGAGCTGGCTTGGTGGGGAAGTCTGACAACTGAAGCTTGATCCTCAGGACCCAGGTAAAAGAAAAGATGCAGTCCCAGCACTTGTAAAGGGAGATGGGAGGGGACAAGAGAGTTGCCCAGAGGCTTGGAGGCCAGCTAGGCTGGGATATTCAGCATGGCAGAAATCGGAAAACCTGCCTCTAATAAGGTGGAAGGTGAGAACTGACTCCCAAGGGTTTTTCTCAGATCTCTGCATGTACACCATAGTCTGTGCGTGTGCACGCGCGCGCGCACACACACACACACACACACACACATAGAAAAAAGAAAAAAAATTAAAAAGCAAGTGCTGGTGAGGATATGGGGAAATTGTAAGTCTTGTATACTATTTACAGGAATGAAAAAAAGAGCAACTGCTTTGGAAAACAGAACTGAAATTCCTCAAAAATTTTCTGGTTCCCTGTTTAGAACTTGTAATGCCAACTACTCTTGCCTTTACTTCCCCTTCACATCCCCTGTTCACCAGTCAAGGACTTTCTTTTCTCCCTACAGATAAAGAGTTATGCAATTTGAGTCTTTTGGATAGACCCACTGAAGGGGAACCCCAGTTGCCTCACCCTGCATCCCTGTTCAGCATGGAAGAAGCCAGAGGGGTCTGTATCCCGATTCCTTATTGGCAATTTGGGTAACCTCTTCAGAGGATGGTCTAATAAGAACAGGAGGCAGGAATTGGCTAGGCAGTTAGGGTAAAAAGACTCCAAAGAAAAGTAGCCAGTTTCTTGGCTAAAAATCAAAATGTCCTTGGGCCTCTTAGCAACATACTCTGTTCCAAAGGCCAAAAATGTCAAAAGTATTTGGAGCTCTTATCTAATCCCTAAAAGATTTTAGGGTTACCTCTTCAGATGGGGGAATGTTAGAGTAGGCCAAGAAAGGGAGGGAGGGAGGGAGGGAGGCAAAGAGTATTCGAAGTCAGAAAAAAGTGATGGGGTGATATGGGAGGTGTTGGAGGGGAGTGGGTGTGGATTCGATCAAATCACTATGAAATTCTCAAAAGTTTTTTTAAAAGCTGAAAAAAAAATAAGAACATGATTTTTCAACCCAGAAAAAAAAAATTTAGATTGTGTGTGTGTGCGCGCGTGTATGTAGGTCAAAAAAAAAATTATCCAGCAATTCCAATCCTGGGTATTTTTCAAAAAGAACTGAAATCAGGATTTTGAGTTCTCTGCATTCCCTTGTTCACTGCTTCCCTGCCTACAAGAAACAAGATGTGGAAAACCCAAAATGTCCATTGTTGACAAACCAAAGAAAATGTGGTATATACATAAAATGGAATCCTACGCAGCCTTTAAAAGGGAAATCTGGTCTGGCGTGGTGGTACACACCTTTGGTCTCAACACTCTGGAGGCAGAGGCAGGCAGATCTCTGAGATCAAGGCAAGCCTGGCTTCCATAGTGCGTTCCAGGCCAGCTGGCGCTATAGAGAGACCTGCTCTCAGAGACAAAATAAAATAAAAGGGAAATTTTCCAGTGTGAAATGGGTAAGTCCTGAGGACATCATGCTAAATGAAATTAGTCACAGAAGGATATATATTGCATGACTCTACTTAAATGAGGTGTGCTTTAAACAGAGAGTAATCTGGTGGTTGTTGGGGTCAAAGGGCATGACTCGGTAGCCAACTGACATCAAAACTTAATTATTCAAGGTAGGAATTCCAGGGCTGGGGAGATGGCTCAGTGGGTAACACTTGCTGCACAAGCATGAGGACCTAAGTTCAGATCCTGAACCCATGTAGAAAGTCAGATATGGTCACACCTATTGCCTTTAACCCCAGGGGACAGAGACAGGAGAAATCGCTGGGGCTTCCTGGCTGTCAACCTAAGTCCAGGTTCAGTGAGAGACTCTAAGAGTAAGAGTAAGAGTGTTAACAGAGCAGGTCACCTGCCATCCTCTGGCCTCCACAGGCAGGTGCACGTCTACACACACACTACTCACATCCTTAAAAATTTCTTAATTATTCATGTTAACTATTCTTACCACAGTAGAAACATTAACGATCAACTACCCAGCTGTATCCCTTACATGCAATCCAGTCAGGGGTGGTGCTGAGACATGAACCTGGGTTTGATTCTCAAGCCCTTCCTACATTAATTCTTTTCAATGTATTCCTTTTGAACTGGAATGCCTCACTTACCTTCTTAGAAGGTTCCCTCCCCTCTCCCCCTCCAGTCTCCATTCGGAGCACTGCACCTGTCCACCCTGCACCCACATTCAGCTCACACCAGCTGTCAACAAGGACAAAAGTCAAATGTGCTCCACTGCTGAGCCCAACTCCATGAAAGCTCAGCAACAAGAGGTTGGCGTTCCATCAAATATATCCGCCCTCTGGTATGGATCCCAGGGCCTCACTAGTTTATGCCCCACAGAGCTCCACCATTGGGCTACACACACCTCCAGCCCCCAACCAGACTTCTAGAAAGGATTCACAACTGCAAGTGGACTTGCCATCCAAACTACCGCCTAACTCTAGGAGTCCCCAGGGTATGGGGAAGACAAATATGATTAAGCAATGTCCAAGGCCACAGCACACACACCTGTTCACCAGATGCTCCTCCAGAGGACCTAAGGTTTGTTCTTGACACCTGACCCAGAGCCTCAGTGAAGGATGGAGGTGATCAGAGGTCAATAGCCTCCCTGGGATCAGATCTTAGATGTGGACTGTATTGGCCTCAGGCTTAGAACGTCACTGGCCTCACCTGGTCCTCCTAGGGCTACAAATCCATTTTCAGAGGCTTTTCACCTGGGGCACTGATTGACAAGCCAGGTGGGAGACACACCTGGGAGGCTGAGGGGGCAGACTCACCTACAGCTGCCCATGACCATTTAGCCAAACCTGAATGCGAGCCCAGCCATTCCTGTACAAAAGAGGTCCATCCCTTGGGCCTGCTCCCACCCTGGGGATTCAAAGATGAGGCCAACTGTTTGAAAAATATAAAATTTTAATAAAGGCTACGTCTCTTAATTACAATAATTATTGTACCAAGTAATTTTCTTTAAATGAACTCTTTATAATGCATAATTTACAGTGTAAGTACAACAAAATGCCATGACAAAAGTCACCGAGTACAAGACTTGTAATAAAAAGGCATAAAATATATTTGTACATAAACCCCTTTCAAAAAACAAGGGAAAGCTTGAGCCCTGAATATAGGGCGATGCACGGAGCGGGTCTCCGTGCCGGTACAGGTACTGTACTGATTCCAGGTCCAGCACTAGCCAGTGGATTAACAATCTTTCACTCTTAGCTGTCCACTATATACAGACGTATAGTACAGGTAACGTGGCAAAAAGAATGCACAGACTAACTCCACACAAACTCGAGTGCCAAGGGGCAGGGATTGGAGGAGAGGGGCTACCCCTGTGTCCTTGAGGGGGTCTGGTGGGTAGGGTTGGACTCCTGGATGACTGTGGTCCAGAGACTAAGCAAGAAACAGGGAACTATCACTTAACTAAAAGCACAAGCTTGAACCACAAGGCCGTGATGTCAGCAGGCTCAGCCACCAGGTTTCAGGACCTAGGGGGAAGCTACATAGATGGTAAAGCCTTTGGCCCAGATGGGAGGCTCCCCACTTCTCCACACTGGACTACCCCCGCACCCAACATGCCGTTCCCAAAGTGGTGAGGGTGGTGTTCCAAACCCTTGAGACTGACAATAGTGAAACATGGGACAGGGGATGTGGGGGATGCACCGATTTCTGTATGTATCAATGGGTGGGCACCATTTTTAAGAAGCCTGTCTTCACTTGGAGAAACACCAGAGTGTATCCCTCTGTTAATGAAGAAATCGTTAACACACTTTCAGCTCCGCGCCAAGTGTAGACAGAACAATTCAAACTTCCCCTCTCCCCCTTCCATGTTTCGAGCAGCATCAACTGGGGGGGGGGGGATAGGGGACTCAACTGTTCAATAAATATCAGTAAGGACTCCTGTTCAGGTAAGTTATACACAGTTTCTCTTAGTCTATGGATTTCAGATCCCTAGGAAGTCATATATTATGTATGGCAGTCTCTCAAACACAGTCAGCATCTTCAATAGCCAAGAGTGGTCAGGTTTTTAATAAATAGTTCGGGCTTTTCTTATCTCGGTACCCAGCTCATGAATAATGAGTATCGCGCCCCCACCCCCCTCCTGAAAGCCTGGGGGCCAGGCCTTCCTAGACTTCTGTCTTCTTCATTGGATTCATTTTTTCCTTCAAAATGTTTCGTGGCTGTCAGTTAGGTTCAAGACAGGTCACTGGGCTTCAGCTCCACGGTGCACCAAAGCAGACCCTGAGGTTCAATCGATCCTCTCCACTTTGCCCAGTATCCTGCCTTCATACATTGGGAGCACTGTCTCATCATCCCAGATCTCCTCGAACACTGCTCCACAGGCAAACTCATCACTTGCTTTTTTGAAGTAATACCTTAAAAGGAAAATCAGAAAGGCCTGTTCAAACTGCATCTTCTTGCACTGTTTTGAAGCAAGGCTGCCAACAGAGAAGCAAAGTGGGTATCTGGACACCTCAAACCAACGTGCACACCAGATGAACAGAGGAGAGTGGCTCACCCAGCCCAGGCCGCCTGGCCAGATGGACTAGACAGGTACATCATGGGGTAGAGAAGGCCAGGCTCTCCTGGGCAGCAGCCTGGCTCCCACTCCCACCTAGAACTGCTGCTGCCCACCTAACACAGACATGAAAAGCAGAGCTGTTCCTTTCCCTCTCCTTCTGAGGGGAGAGAATGGGAAGGGCAGATGTCTGGGTTTGTTTACCAATAGCAGGGGGTGGGGGGACCTTTCAGGGACCTGGGACTTAATGGAACTCAGCTCCAGAAGGGCCCCCTTAACCCATAGAAGCTGACTTGCTAGTTCATTAGTCCGGAGGCCACTTGACCTTCCCAAATTCAGGGCCCAAGTTGCAACACTCCCCGACAATCCTTGGTGTGAACAGACAGGAGGCATGCCAAAAGCAGGCTCACCTGTGTTGAGGAAGCATGGTATGTAACCCTCCCCTCTTGTTTGGGTATCCTGGCCTCTTCCTCCACCCTGCTTGGACTAAGGACTTCCCCTCCCACTTTTCACTGAAGGCCCCCCAGCTCATTCGTCCTTCTAAGGTTGCTTAATTGTACAGACACTAATGATGGCCTCTCTCAGGTCTTCTCAGGACAGTCACACTCAGAACTGCTGTCCTGGGCCAGGCCTTTGGGAGACTCCCTCACAGGGACTCAGCCTTCTCCTGAGCTGTCCCTTCTAGCCCATAAAGGCCACTCACAGGGGGAAAGGTGACCATCCCCTGGGACCAAGGGAGCCTCTAAAACAAAAGTGTCTTGGGGTTTAGGGATAAGGTTTGGTTTTTGTATTTTCTTTTGAAAAAATAAAAATTAAAAAAATAACTCCCCTGGGTTAAAGGTTGTATCCTTCCCTTTTGGGTGCAGGTGAGTTACAAACTAGTTCCGGAGGGCAGGCTAAGCGGGAGGCTGGGTGTAGTCAGGGTGTTCATCTATAGCATACTCAGATGGGCTGAGCTGACCATCCAGTGGCACAGCCATTCGGGGTGCTGCTGTACATAGAAGGGACCAAAATGCTTAAGGGAGCCTAAGAGGACAGGGGAAACAGAGTGGGGCCATAGGGCAGCAGGGGAGGAAAAAAGTCTTTTTTCCAAAGAGGCCCAAATGCCAATGCCACCCGCGGCCCCCAGCTCCAACCCCTCTAGTGTTTACCGAGCTGGGTTGTCAGAGCACCTCTGAGCAAACACTCATGACCTTTTCCATAATTGCAACCTCTTCCAGCAGGGAAAGAGGCCACATTCCCAAGGCCCCACCCCCAGGACTTCAAACGCACTGCCTTGCTCTCATTTCTCTAAGAACTGGGCTTTTCCACTGCAACAGGCTTCATGTGGCAAACTCTGCCTCCCCCTGACATCTGGCACCAAGAGCACCTGGCACGTCTGGAGGGTCTGTTTGCTTCCTGAATTCCTGCCATGTTGAGATTACTCAACTAGCCCAGGTCCCCGCTCCTCAGCCCCAATTTTTTTTTTTAAGTGAGGGCGGGGTCAGGGGTACAAACTAAGAAAAGGCCCTGCTTGATGGGAGGGAGACAAGACACAGTACTCTCCAACCCCACTGCTCCCCACAGTTCAACTAGGGCTGTACAGATAAGGGAGCTGGGAGGGCCTTCCCACAGCCTGATCCAATCAGGAAAAAATTTGAGAGAGGACCATTTGTGCAAGTCTTTGTGCATTAAAGGGGAGGCCAGAGCTTCAAAGCCAGGTTTATTAAATGTGCCTTAGGGAAAAAAAAAAAAAAAAAAAAAAAATAAAAGCCAGATTGGGCCGGAGAGGCCCCAACCCCCAAACACAGGACGTGCCATTAAAGGTGTGCGCCCCCCCCCCCTGCCAACAGTCATTATTTTAGGAAAAAAAAAAAAAAAAAAAAAAATCAGAGCCAGATGTGGCCGGAGTGGCCCATAGCCCCTACACAGTGTAGTGCCGCTTTCTCCGCTGAAGGTCACCTGCGGTTCCCCTCAAAGTCCAGCCGAGTCAAAGCCAAGATCAAAATGAATCCCTGGAGGGGCACACTTGTGTAATTAATTTCACCTGTGTCTTTCCAGATTCAAAGCAGCAGCAGCCAGGCCTGCTCCCCAGATCCTTTGATAAGTTTTCAGAATGCCTCTTCTCATGTATGACAGGAAATGATCTAGGCCTAGCTACACCCTGGCGACTCCCTCCCATCATCAGTCAACTGCAGGGTCTTGGCCTAGCCCCCCGAAAAAGGTGTCACCACTGGTCCCACCCAAAGAACTTCCTAATGGCTGGGCTGGTAAAATAACACAAGGCCTCTCAGGAAGGGGGGTGTCTTAGGGTGCTGATGGTAGAATGCCCATCTAGGAGCTAGGGTTGGCCTGGGAGGCTGAGTGACCTTCAGCCCCACCCAACCCATCCAGGCTTTGTGGGTGTATGTGGGCTGTGACTCTGCATAGAGCCCAGGACACACAACTGAGGGGACACTCCTTGGGTGCAAACCCCAAGAATGGAAACGTCCCCCCCTCGGGGTGTCCTGGACACTTTGTGTGCTTCACTTTGTTCTGGCTTGGTGTTCTGCACTGGAGACCTAACTGGAACGTAGAACCCACATAACATTTCCTTGGGATGGAGTCCACAGAGAAAGGAAAGGCGGCCTGAGTTCTGGATGGACTGATATGTAGCTATCACTTGCCTCTTAGTAAAGAAGTGACTAAGCAACAGGACCTGGCTTCCATCCTCCTCAACTCTTAGATCCTCTCAAGAGCCTGACAAGGTCAGTGTAGGCTTTCTCAAGGGCCCCTCCACTGCAAAGGAGGGAAGGAGGTCACGGGTTAAGCTCTTTCCCCAAGGCTCTGGTAGTGAAAGGGCTGTGAGACCTAGGCCCTACCCATAGGCCCAGCCCCAAATGTTCCTCCTACAGGTGACCTGTCAAATCAGGAAATTCACCACACAGAAGGGCCAAGTGGGGAGAACACTGGTGACTTTTCCCTAGTCAGGTCTCTGTCCTATTCTCTGAGCCTCCAACATGAAGACCTCTGAAGTGCTTTTGGGTTCTCCTTCATCAGTCCCCAACCCCAAGCATACACAAGAGGGCCCCCAATTCCAGGCAGAGCCTCTACCACACAGCCAAGCCCTACTCTCCTGGTAAAGGAAATGGCTGTGTCTTTTTCTCCTGGGTCTTGTTCACCTGGAGGAAAAGGCCTGGCCAAGTCTCCAGACCCACTCCCACCCAACAGCCCTACTATGGCTGCTATTGTGAGGTGAAGGGAGAGAGGAAACAGAGGGAGTCCAAATGCCCAGCTGCCTATGCAGGGCCAAGTACTCTGCAGAGGCCAGAATACCCTAGGCCCTGGCTCTGTGTTCTGAGCAAACTCTAGGGCAGAAAAAAAGTCACAGGACTCTTACCTATAATTTCCCTTTTTGCTGAGCTGCTCTTTAAAGTGGCCCAGGGTCAAGCTCTGAGCCTTCAGCATCCTCCTGTATGGAATTTCTTCGCCACAGAAAAAGTAAGTGACAACCAACTCACTGGCCTGAAGCACATGGACACCTGCCACTTTCTTTGGCTCTTTGTGACTGTAAAGACAGAATGCGACATGTTCAGCATCTTGAAGACACACACTTACATGAGCATACGTGTGTACACACTGATAAAGAGGCTGAGCTCTGTAAAGGAAGTCTGGGGCAGGACCCTCACATTACAGCAGCAGCCATTCCCCAACTGACATGATCTGCAGAACATTCAAGAAGGAATTACTTTCTTCTTGTTATACAAATTGATATCACATCCCTCAATGAGGGATGCCTTCAAAATGAGGCACATGGTGCTCTCCTCTGGTGAGCATAAATGAAGTGCTCACCAATGAAGACCAGAGAGGAGATGGCAGGGGAAACTGCCTGGGCACACCCTGATCAGGGACTGCTACAGAGGTCTTCACAGACCAGGGCACCTCACAGACAGCTCAAATGCGTAGGCCCACATCTTTCCCACAGAACCACCAACAGAAGAAGGGGGATAAGCATACTACTGTCTATTTTGTTTTTTAAGACAGGGTCTCATGAATCCCAGGCTGGCCCCAAACTTGCTGTATAGCCAAGGAGAACCTTGAACTTCTGATCTTCCTGCCTCTTCCTCCCAAGCACTGGAACTGCAGGTGTTCACCCCAATCCCCATTTATGTGGTGTTGGGATCTAAGCCAGAACTTCCCGAGTACTAGGTGAGCACTCTACCGAGCTCCGTCCTCAGCCCCACTGTCATTTTAACCCTCCTGTTTCGTCTGTTATAAAAGCTACTGGTACAGACAGCTGGTAGGCTTAAGGTCAACCAATTAAAAGAAGGAAAGGGCTCAGGAAAGTGGCTTATTCAGGACTTCAAACACTAATCACTATTCACATGAAGAAGCTAAGAAAGAAACTTTCTGTAATTAAACTGAGTCAGGGTTCAAAGTATCCTGAGCAAGTGTATATTCATGAAAAGAATCATGGCCTGGTTTGGGACACAAAGATAAGCCTTCCCAGAATCTGTGACAACAGAGAATCATCTCCCTGGTCAGGGGTGACACAGAGATGCTTCTAGTCCAGCTGACTTGAAAGTCCTAAGAGGGCAACATTTGTACAAGATTCAGTCCCTTTAGCCATCTGGTAGTGGCTTCATGCCCCTGCTTTTGAATCCTGTAAGCCCTGGAAAACGTGTTATGATGTAGCGATTCTCAGCAGACAGATTTCCCATGATCCTCACTGATGGCAACATTTGCATTTAATATTGCTCATCACTGACCTCATCATTAGTGTCAGAATGAAGGCTTTTTCAAATACCCAGAGTAGTTCCACATACACACAACTCCAGATAATGATATGCCCGGAAATGCATTAATGTCAGGCAGACACTCACTCTTCTGGAGCCAGGCTTGGGTTGGAGAAGGATGTGGCTCCTGCCTGACCTGTGGCTGAATGGCTCCTGTCCCTCTGCTGATTGGCCACGCAGCACCTGAGGACATAACAGGGTGGGGGATTTAAAAGTGTATTGTGACCCACGCAGGGCAGTCAGGAAGCAGAGGGAAAACCACTCTGGTCTCCCAAAGAGTCAAAGACTCAACTTCCCTTCCTGTAGACACCCAACCAAGGCCAAGTGTTAACAGATATTCTGGAACAGCCGTGAAATCTCCTGGCAGTCCCAGTGCCAGGAAAGGGCTCAAGACCCTTGATATTCCCCCAATCACAGCGACCCATACACTAATCAAATCCTCCTTAAATGAATGATGGCACTCATGACGAGGAATGGGATTTGTAAGGAATTACTGAATTATCCCCCTACTTATAGGCATGACTTACTTGCCTAGCAGACCCTGGTTGAACTCTGGCAGAGTGAACAAAGCCAAAGGAACAACTTCTAGAAGCTGAAAAGGAGACTCTTACTCAACTGGAAGCAAATTCCTCCTCCCCAGGGGAGTCAGAGTAAAGGGCCCTTCCCTCTCCACCTCCAAACCCATTCCTCCCGAGTCCCTGCCACTCACCGCTGCTTTTGGGGCTTTGACACCTCTGCCAGCCTTCTGCAGGCTTCTTCCAGCTGCGCCAAAGTGTTGGGTGGGGTCAGGGGAGGCACCGCAGGGTCTTGGGTAAATGGGTGGGCCCGGGGTGTCGAGCGGGGGTGTCCACTGCCTCCCCACAGATGGTGTCGGCTGACTCGTTCGCCCGGGGATGTGCGGGCAGACTCCAAGGGGTAAGTCTTTTTTGCACTTTGGGCACTGAACAAGACATGAGGAGAGGGTGAAGGAAACAGGGTTAGAAAAACTGGAAAATGTGACTTCAATAGAAACTTGTCTATTCTGCTCTGAAAGAGAAGAAAATAACTACCAGAACACAAACGGGGGTCACTGCCAAAGCATGACATTTTTGTGGTCTGCTCAGCCCAGTGTCTAACACTGAGGTGGCAAGGGTAGCCGCATTTGCACTCCACCGACTGCAGAAATAGCCAACCCCATACCGCCTCTGTGTCAGAGCCAGAGGGTGGTGTTTACCTATGAGGCTTGGGCTTGGTCTGCCGCTCGCTCTCCAGCATCCATTGCCAGACATCCTGTGACCGGTCTCCTTCCTCCCCAGGAAGCTGTGGGGCCCCTGCTCCATTGGATACCCCTCCTTCCCTGGCCGGCAGTGTCAGGCCCAGTTCCGTGCCTTTCACATTTCGTTTGGGCAAGGTACTACCTCTGCTGCCGCTGCAGGGAAGCAAGAACACCACCCAGCCCAGGCACTCCATTAAAACCCCAGGAGTCCTGGAATTAGTCTACCCAACAGGGTGCAGTGAGGGACGATCCATGCACCTGTCTGTCTCTCCCCACCCTGCAGTAACTTCTGTCCAAGCCCCTCCTGGAAGCTGGACCAGGGTCCCTGCTTTACACCTGCCCAGGGCTCTGGCTGGGAGAAAAGCTCCACCCCAGGGTGAGACATTCACTCACCCAAACTGCTCCCCTGGCAAGGGCTCTGGGGCCTTGGGGTGGCTCTTGCATTTTGAGTAGCAGTAATAGTCGGTGCCCCCAGGGCAGAGGCAGCGCACCCTCTGCGTTGCTTCTGCTTCGATCTCCTCCCTGGTCTTGGGGACGGCGTGGTGGTGGATGTAGTGGTGATGAACATGTTTCGTCATCTGCTTGCTCAGGAAGCCTTTGCCCCCAAGGAGTGGGCAGGTAGCCACAGGGGGCAGCTTGCCCCCCAGCGGGAGGACAGAGTGGTACTGCTGGTGGTGGTGGTGGTGGTCAGGGGAGCGGGAGCGTGGGCTATAGCGGCCCACACCAGGTGACTGGCAACCAGGGGTCTTGAGGACCCTGGACAGGTGGTCATCCAGAATGGTCTGCGGGTCATCTTCATAGCTGCCAGAGGGCAGGAGGGACAGGGGGTGTTGGATGGGTGCTCCATCCCGTGAGCTCAGTGCCAGTGCCTGCTCGGACCCCTCCTTTTCTTCATCCTGGAAGCAGAGGCCACATAGGGGAAGTGAATATGGAAGGCTCTTCACGCCCTGGGTTCACACGTGCAAAGCCCCCTACAACACGATGGACAGGACGCGGTGGCCTGGCCCTACCTCTCGGATCTGCTGCAGCCGCTCCTCCAAGCTGTGGCGGCTCTCCAGCTCCAGTTTCAGCTTCTCCAGCCTCGAGATGAGTTCAGCGGCAAAGGCAGCAGGTTCCACGGGCGTCATCTCCTTGGGCAGGCGGTGGGTTCTCTGAGGGTTCAGGAGGAAGGGGATGAGGCTCCGTTAGCAGGCCAGACAGGCTCTGGAGATGCCAGCTTAGCTGGAGCTCCCAGGGCCCAGCGACGTGTGTCCAGTCCCCATGTTTGGGTGGAGAGAGGATGGCAAGGCGGCCTGGGCTGCTCAGGATTTTATGCTCTGGCTCTGTGGCCTCATGGAGAGCCATGGTCCCCACCAGCATTTGCCTTGGGCAGGAGCAGTTGGTCGCACTCCGAGAGGCCCTGCTTGTTCTCTCTGTAGTACAACCAGCCCATCAGTAGCTACTCTGAAGTAGAAAATCTTCAAAGACTGTTGTCAAACATCAAAAAAAAAAAAAAAGAGGCAGCCCTCTGAGATGGGGAGGAGAGAAACCAACTCAAGGAATAAAAAGTCAAGTCTAAACAGAAGGGGAGTTGGAATTAAAAAAAAAATAAGATTGGAAAAGAGGCAGGGGGGAGGGAGGGGAGTGGGAGAAAGGTACCGGCCCCAGATCAGAGGAGAAGTGGTAATTTATTTCCTGGCCGCACACTGCGCACCTTTGAGGTGGTGTTGTCTCAACACCATCCTCCATCTCGCTCGTTTTTCTCCTCCCCTCCTCCCTATCTCTTTGTACAGAAAATGAAGAGAGCTGCTGCGGGCTAGTAGCAGAACACTGCTGAGCTTGGCTGCCTGAAGCTGATCTATCAAGGGAAAACGGAACATCTCCAAATCAAGTGCAGAATATAAAAAGGCGCCGGGAACGCCTGCCAAGAGCAGCGAAGGCGAGAAGCCCCGCCGCCCAGCTTTCTGTCCTTTTTCTGTCATCTCCCTCCCTTTCCCTCCCCACCTCTCCACTTACTCTACCTCTACCTCCACCTCCTCCTCCTCCTCCCCCTCCCTCTCGCTTTGCTTTTTTTTGGGGGGGGGGTGTAGAGAGAGCAGAAAACCAACTTGCCAATGCCGGCATCTCTCCCCAGCTGAAGAGCCAGCCTCACCAAGGCAACCACTTAGCAGAGGCATGATAGGGGAGGGAAAAGCCCCTATGTGGAAGGCAGTTCTCAAGAGCTCTGGCTCCATACACCCCAGCCCCATCAAAGCACCAACTGATGAAGAAAGTCCATTATGCACATCCCAGGACAAAACCATCTCACCCGCAGGCTTGTGGGTGATAGAACTTCTGTTAATATTTACACTCCCCTCCCACCCCATCTCCATCTAAATGTTTGTCATCTACATGTTATATGGGGAGGAGACCATGGAGGGTCCTCTGAAAGCAATCTTAACATGCTGATTTTAAGATAAGGTTAACTCTGCCATTCTGTGTCTTGAGCTTCCTGAAAGAGCTACAATCTGTGTGCTCAGGTGATGCAGGATCAGATGTGTTAACTCTCTGAATACAATATAACCAGAAGGACCAACTGGCTCTCCAACGCTGCTAGGAAGAAGACCTGACACCTGCTATGGACCGCGTGCTCTCTTCTTCTCCCTGCATCCTGGATATCAGGCTACTATAAAAAGAGCACAGCCCTGAAATGGGCATGTCGACAGAGTGGCGCTCTTGGGTATAGGGAGCTGTGTCCTGGCTGCTTTCAGGGACATGTGAATAATACCAAGGACGGTCCCAAGGAAGCCCTTCACTCTCCTGCTCCATCACAGAAGGAGGAGTCTCAAGAAAGCCTCACTTCCAGACACTCCATTCAAACTCACCTGAGCCAGCTCTGGAGTAGACGACTGCACAGCTGCCCTCTGGGGGCATTCAGACCCTAGCAGAAATGCTCAAGGAAACCAATCAATGGACTACTAGTAAGCAACTGAGCTGTGCAGAAGCAGAAAGTCCCACAGATGTGACTTTCTTAGAAAGGGGGCACAGATTCTCCTATGCTCATTCACACCAATGTTTAGGAGCTGCTCTTAGTCTGGACACAGAAGCACACAGACAAAACTCCCTGCTTGCAGGGAGCTTCCAGTCTAGCAGAATGCAGTGAGCCAATCCTGTTGTATCTGGTGTTACTCAGTTCAACACCACACCCCAAAGGACCACATACTTTCCCTAGTTCAACAATTTCTTCCTCTCCTTTACCCTAGAGGACCTCAGGGTAACTCTCTTTCCCACCCATCTCTCTTCTGGAGTCAGGACTGTCCAGTCTGTACTTACCGGGAAATGAGGTAGAGATACTTGGCCGTTGGCCTTCGCACTTCGGTGCATTTCTCTCTGGAGCTGTTTCTTACTCCCCATGCGGTAAGGAGGGATTCCATCTCTATGGGAAAAGACAAAATTCACAGGCTCACAGGGATGCTCTCAGGACATGAGCTGACTCACACACACACACTATCCTGAGATTCTGTCAATGAAAAGAGCTATGTGCTTCCATGGGAGTGGGTCACACATCTCCAGACACAATTACTGTCCCTAAGGAGAAGAATTCATCCAAGATCAAATTGCCAAGCCTACTTCACGTCCTGCCTGTCAGTCATCTGGAAACTTGGCTCCCTTTCAGCTACAGAAAAGGTGCTTAGCTCCCTTTCCAAGCACCAGCTTGGAAAGAGCTTACCTGCTCATTTCTTGGGCTATGGTCTCAGAATAGAGTGTCGCTTATTTTTGAGGAGATGATATCTGGGCTCCTGTGGCTTGTCTGTTATCAGTCCAAGTCAGAAAAACAATGCCAGGGTGAAAAGATTGTAGGGACAGGTGAGGAACCAAACTTACTGGCGTATCTACCTATTATTGAAGGCACCTATAAGTTCCAACAGCCAACCTCTAAATTATTTCTAATTTTCTTCTCTTCATAAATTGTTTTATAAATCACCTTATGGTGATTTCCGATGGTTTCAAACCCTGTCATCCCTCATGCAATGCATCAAAACATTCAAGTGTCTCTTGCATGCCAGACTTTACCTAGGTATCTTCCTTCTAAGGCAAGAGTGAAGGAGACAGGAGACAGGAGAGCACAGCTTTTCTTAGTAAGTTTATATTCTAATAAAGTGACACAGGCAGCATAAAATATAAGGAAGAACATATTTGAAGGCAGCTAAGTGCTGTGATAGAACATAAGGAAGAAAGCGGGGTCGGGGGGGTCCTGCTGTGGATGTGAGGGTACAATTTAAAATTGGGTTGGTGGTCAGTAAAGTCTGGGTGACCTTTGAGTGAAGGCCCAGAAAGACGGCAGGCCCATACAGCTTTTATTCTATTTAAAAGACAAAACATAGGCTGGTTGTAGTGGCACAGGAATTTAATCCCAGCTCTCTGGAGGCAGAGGCAGGCAGATCTTCTCTGTAAGTTCAAGGCTAGCCTTGTCTACATAGAGTTCCAGGCCAGTCGATGCTACATAGTGAGACTGTCTCAAGAAAACAAAAAACCCAACCAAAGATGCATATACATATAAAATAAGTAAATAAATAAAACAAACATGGGCCAGGTATGGTAGCACGCACCTTTGATCCCAGGCAGAACTCTGAGAGTTCCAGGCCAGTACCAGCTACATAGTGAGGCTGTCTCAAAAGTAAATAAATAAGTAAATAAGCAAGTGGAAGAATTTATTCTTTTAAAGCTTCTACTCCAGATAGAGTCACTAAAAACATGATTGGGAGTTGCTACCATTCAAAACCAAACCAGTGACTTTCCGTCTTAGAAGTAGTGGGATGAGCAAGGTGGGGCTCTCCCATAGATGCCCTTCCAGAGCCGCTTATTTGCAAAGCCTCACATGCTCCAATGATGAATCACTGTAAGGCTATAAATACTGAAACTGGGTGTTTGCCTATTTCCCTTTCCTTAGTATTTTGTTCATCATAGGGTGAAAGGAAAGAAAAAAAAAAACCTGACTCATCAGCAATAGATGACAATCAAGGGTTTAAAGATAAAGCCAGGCATGGTGGCACACACCTTTAGTCCCAGCATTCAGGAGGCAGAGGCCAAGGCCAGCCTGGTCTACATAGTGAGTTCCAGGCCAGCTGGGACTACAGGGAGACCCTGTCTCAAAAAGATCAAGGGGGGGGTGGGGCACGGAGAAGATACCAAGAAGGGTGTCAGGAGTAATGGTTGACTTGGGGCTCCCTATCTGGAATGCTCCCAGAATTTTAACTGCCTGTGTTTTCTGGAAGGCGGCTGGCCTAGGCCCCAAAACAAGGCTTGTGGGGAGGACAACAAAGATTCCATTAGGTCAAGGCGTGATTCAGACCTTGACCAGATAGTACAAGGAGGGTAACTGCATTGAGAGGCATCAAGAGGTGGAGAGAGCTCAGAATCTAAAGCAAGAATTTCCAAGTATGAGTCCTCCCCCAGAGAAAGCAGAAGGGACTAAGCTAAGCTGGTTGTCCAGAGCTGGCAAAAGATAAGTCCCTGACTCACCAAGGCCTGCACTTGACCAGGAAGGTAAAAGGTTAAGTTCAGCAACTTACTAAATCACCTAAAGCTGATTTTATCAAGGCTTGGTGCTTGGGATGGTTGTCTAGACATAACGGTACCTTGAACTCTTCAGCAGCAACCAAATCCCACCCAAGCAACCAATTCTAGCTTGAACCTACCAACTCCCAAAACCAAGTTTAGATGCTGGTTAAACACTAAACACATATCAGACTCAAGAGGAGTCTTAAGGAACCACATTTTTAAAAATGACCAGAAATGAGACTCAGGTTGGGAATATAGCTCAGGGGCAGAGTGCTTGCCTAGTACGCACGAGGCCCTGGATTCAATCCCCAGTATGCAAAGAAAGAGAAGAAAAACTTCACATATAATAACTTGTCTAACGTCCCAGTCAGTAGTGACTGGGTCCAGGATCCCAACCCAAGCCACTTCTGGACTCTGCAACAGGAGCCTTTAACTCAGCAGTCAGCCCTCAAGACCTAGCCTTTCTGACAGTCTGAATGTAGGGCACTGTTTCCTATGTTCAAAGAAGCCACTTGACACATTCTGGAAAGGACAAATGGGAAATGTGGAGAATGTTCTAGAAAGTCTTACTCCACCATTCACCATTTAGTACTCACTGGCTATAGAAATGCCAGGCAGGCGTGGGGTTCACACAGAATGGGTCTTATTTGGCGTGATCACCTCCTGCTGCCCCAGGTCTGCATGAACGCCCATGCCTCTCTCCTGACTGGTTCTTCTTTGGGGAATTTAATGGTGGAAGGAGCTGTTCCAACCCACTCCCTGATGATCTTGGAGAACAAGTCACCGCCCCCCCATTTCCAACACCCCTCTCATGGTACATGTAGCATCAGACTTCAAATGTCCTCGGTGGGCTGGCGAGATGGCCCAATGAGTAAAAGTGTGAGCTACACAAGAGTCCTGGATATGATCACCAGAACTCATAACTATGGAAGGCAAGAACCCTGACCTCCACACCAGCACTGTGGCACAAGCACCTACACACAATGACACAAAGTCTCAGGAGCCCTTCCCCATCCAGCCCTTTCAGGACTCTGCCATAAGTTCCTACCAGCAGCCTCTCATCTCTTTCCTCTCTGACAGAAACCAAGGGCAAGGCTTTTATATCTTTATGCTTTCTCCATATAAGGTAGAAATAAAGAGAACAGGGGGTGGGGTAGAGGGAAGCTAGGAAAGGTGACAGCCAGCACAATGGGCAAGAGGAACTCCCACAACATCCAGGCAGGTGAGGGATCCCACCACAGGAAAGGCAACTTGTGACCAGAGTCCAAAGGGGGAATTTTAGCTTGGAGAAGCCCAAGAGGCTGACAGCACCTTCTTGGAAATGTGGCTTTAATTCCCCCTAGCTAGGAATCTTCTTCCAAAATAGTCACTCATTCCAGAAAGGGGCCTCTTCTTTCTTCTATTTGGGCTCTAGAAGTTTATGGTCGGTATCCTGGCTCCTCTAACCGTGGGCTGAAGAATGAGTTTTGGTCCCTCTACAGTCTTCTTTAATTACAAACATTTCAGCTAAGGAGCCGCTGCTGGGCCCAGCTGTTTCTGGGGAGCACTGATTTTGAAGTGTGGACTCCACTTAGCTGTCATTTAAGCCAAGCCAATTAGCTTAGCCCTTTGACTCTGCTGTGCCCGAACTAACCTGAATGTCACTTTTCCCAGTGGCTTTGAACTAGCGAGCGCAGGCACACATGTACCCATGCGCATCTGCATTTGGCAGTCACTCTGAAGTGGCCTCTGATCACAGCCAACATCAAAAGTCTGGTTTGTAAAATAACGTAATATCTGAAGTTTGTTCAGGTACATTCCCTGGTGTCCAGAACAAACTCCCACATGTAAAATATAAGGAAATAAAAATAATAAATAAAATAGCTTATGCCAGCCCCTTGGAAAGGGAAGAGTCATCTTGTGCTGATTTGGGGACACATTGAGCAGAAGCAAGCTACATTCAAATGCAGCCAATCCTGATTACAGAGGCAGCTCCCCACAAAAAAAGACCGGATAGAAACCTGGTACCCTCAGCTTAGAGTTCTTAGGCTTGAGCGGCTGCCCCCAAGCTCCACTCTCCTAAACCTGCACCTTTCTCTGGATAGCCCCACATTCCTCCTGTCCCTAACACTCCCACATTTGGGTTTAGGATGTTGCTGGAAGTCTGGCAGTCAACTTTCAAAGAATTTTTTTTAAAGTCATTTCTTCCGAGAATGCAGTTTCAGAGTAACAAGCTCATAAAACAGCTTTCTCAGAGGCCTAAAAGAGGCTTGAATCCCCCAGCTGTTTTCAATGGGGATTTTTACTTAGTGGCAAAACAGAAGTCAGCAGAGGACTTTGGGAGAGGGCAATGGGTTCTGTGAAGCCCCTGCCTGCTCCACATACCCAGGCCATGCCATGCAGCTCCTTGGAAGAACAGAGGACTGGCCAGCCCTGCCCCACCTTCTACCCAAGCCTCTTGCAAAGGCCCAGGGGACTTAATTGGTTCTGTGGCAAATGAGACGATTGCTTCCCTGGGCTTGTGTCTAATGAACTCCAACCTTCTGGAGTCTATTGAAAGCTGCCTATGACCACCCCCCTTTCCCCCTCATCCCTGTCCCCTCCCAACTCCCAGCAGGGCAGCCCCAGCCCCTCAGCCCCTCACAGCCCACGCCAGCCATTGTGAGGAGGAGAAGCATCCAGGCCTCTTTTCATGCTTTATGGGGCGCTCCTATTCACTTGTTCAAGGAAATTTCAAAGGGGCCTGCTACCCTCTTATCCCCTCTAAGCTTCCCTGGATGAACAATGGACTGAAAGCGATTCAGCTTTGCTTTTCATCCCCCCACACACTTTATTTCTCACTTGGTGCTCTCATCTGCACGAGGCCCACAATTGGCAGAGCTCTGAAGAGGGGGTCTAATCCCAGCCCTGGGAATCCCGGGTGACCGCCCAACACAGGGCAGATCACACACATCCAGAGCCGGTTGGCCAGAAAGGGCTTCACATCACCCCAAGCTTTTAGTTCAAGCCAAGTCTACTCTGCAGGAAAGAGGGGATCACCCACTCCTGGGGGAGGGGGAGGTACCCCAGGCCTGGCAGCTGATGGCAGCTTGAGAACCACAGGAGCCTTCAAAAGTGTGAGCAAGCCCCATCACTGGACTCTGGGTTCTGGACATCCTTTGTTCCCCTAGCATGAGACAACTCCCAGGAGTTCTTGGAGGATTCCCGCCCCCCATGCCAACTGCCCCTCCAGTTGGTCTAAACATGCTTAGGTAGATATATTTTTGATGAGGGATCCAATAGATGCCCACTTGGTTGGGAGGCTGAGCCAATACCATAGACCCCAGGACTCCAAGCCTTACAAGTACTTTCTCTTGGCCTACTGGTTTAGTCATTCACTGTAGCATGGTACTATAACATGGCAGGGGGGGGGGGGCATAGCAGGCAAGGGACTGTATCTGGCCTGGGTCTGAGTTTTGCATTTGCTATAATGGCTAAGGACACACAAGGTTCCATCTCTGCTTGTCTGTGGAAGTTACCAGTAACTACCTACCTTGCTGATTGGATCCTCTGAGGATCAAATAGAAACAAGCATGAGACCACACCCAAGTTATCGCATCATGAACCCAGAATAACACCTTAGTGATGGGGACTAAAACCAAGCCAAGGACCAAGGAAACAAGCCAAACTATTCGCTAAGAAATCTAAACAGAAGCCTCACAGTCTTAAGTAAACTGCACTGGACTTCAGAGATTCTCTCAATGGCTTCATTCAATTCCAAGTTGTTCTTACTTTACACATGGCAATGAGGTTCCTGCACAATCCTATGTAACACGATAATCACTCTATTAGGAGGGAGTAATGCTTTATTAGCTGTCAAGAGCAGAGATGGCAGCAAAACAGGCCACACAGAAAAAACTATGTATGGGGGCAGTCGACCCCGGGACAGAGTCCTTTACAGCCTCTTACCCTAGGAGAGAATACTATCATATGGCATGAAAACTGATTTTGATATTAATTTTTGGGATTATCAAGAAACAAGCTATCCCTTGTTTATATACTATTTAGTAAAGACAGCAAAATGTGTTGGGAGAGCCAAGCATGGTGACACATGCCTTTAATTCCTGCACTTGGAAGACAGAGGCAGGCAGATTTCTTTGAGTTCCAGGCCAGCCAGGGCTACATAGTAAAACTCTGTCCCAGTGGATGGACTCACACTGAAGGACACTTAGGGACACAAATCAGACTCCATATGCAGTAAATTATAGATATAAGAGTACATTAAATTGGGGAGAGGCAGTTGGGGGAGGTGTGGCTCGGGGGGATCCAAATACCATCCAACTATATTGTATGAAAATTTTAAAAATTCAATAAAAAATTATCCTCAAAACAAAATGTTTGAAGGAATAGGTCCTTTAAAGAATGATGAATAGAGACCTCAGCCAACATGGAAACCCACTTCTCTGAAAACTTTCCTCCCTACCGTCATCAAAATGCCTTTCTTTCATAAAATTTTAACTTTTCACCTGAAGAATCTCTCATCCCTTCGCTAACAAGGGAATCTGAGGTAACACCATAAAAACTACAGGAAAACTAACAGTAACCAACAGAAAATCAAGTCAGCTCAACTTTCCCTTCAGTTGGGCCCATGTGGCCAGCCAGGCTACAGGACAGTGGCCAATAGAAACCAGACAGTTTCAAACACATGGTAAGAATAGATGGTCCAGTTTTAAGAAGCTAAAAAGAACAGAGTCTAAATAAGTATTCCAGCACTTACACCACTCAATGGGCTTGCCTTTCAAAGCCGTTCCCTTAGCAAGAAAAACTCTGACTCTAAAACATTTGCTGGAAAGCCTTCAAAGGCCATTTCTGAAATAGTGATTCTCAACTGAGAAACCTTTGGGGAATTTCACCTAAGCCTGAAGTTCACTTTGAGTTTTCTAAATCAAACCCCCAAAGGATGGCAGGAAACAGCTATCAAGACCAGCACAACACCTCACACCCCACTATGAGACAGACTCAAGGGTTGCTGCTATCCATGCAGAGACTCCCAATTTCACTTCAAGTGACCCAAAACTCAAAAGTATGACCTTGCCTGATGGTCTACTGATCTCACTGGACCCCTTCAAGGACTTGGGATTGCTTTAAAATAGGCTGAAGATCTGAGGTCAGACATGACAACAGAGAGCCCCTGGTCCTCAGAATCTGACAGAGTTGGGACCCCACCAGCATTTATAGAACTGAATGACAGTCATTGAAACACTTCCATGTGTACACTGTGCATACTGGCCTTTGGAGCCATCTGGCTTTCTGCTTCCCACCTTTAAGGAACTTTCCCAATAACATTCTGTGTTCTGCCTGCTGGGTCTGCAGCAAATATACTTGGGTTTCAGGACCAACCAAGCAATTTCCCCATAGGCAACCAAAGATGGTTTTAAAACTTCAAGAATCCATCCTGATGGATACTCATCTTACCTTTCTGAAATCTACTGTGGTTTTCTTCTGAGCGGGCACTACTCCAGCTTTCCCTTCAAGGCTTTCACTGAACCCTACCCAGCTCACCGTGCCTCTCTCCTTTACCAGCACCACGACCGTGTCATTTTCACCTCCTAGCAAACCAACGTCCAGTCACAGAAATGCTTCTGAAAAGCCTGGTGCAAAGACAATTCTGCCCAGAGCCCTGGTGAGACACACTCCCAGTCACATATGTGGAAGGGACACCAGATACTTACACACTGCTGTCTGTCATGGACATGGAATCATCAGTTAGTGCGTCACTGGATATCTCGCTGTCATTGGCGCTGGTGGCTGGCGCAAAGACGTAGCCGGAACCTACATGATAGGGGTTAACGGGGTCGCTCCTCTTAAAGGACCTATGGGCACAAGAGGAATGTGGTCAGGTTCTCACCAGAAACCTAGGTTACCAGGTAATCCTAGCATGAGGCAGTGCACAATGCCACGTCTGTTCCATGTCAACCTACTGCCCAGGTCCAGCTGCAAGTCCAGGCATAAAGCCACAAAAGTAAAGTTAGCCACTGACATCCCCCCAGGAGGAAGGAAGATTGGGTTCCCCTACCCCGAAAGGGAGATCGGTCCACAAGAGCAGGGTGGCAGAGGTCGCCCTGGGAATCCTTCTGAGTCCTAAAGTACTAAGAGTGCAAAAATCAGCACTGCTCTAGAACAGGAGACTGCGGGCTGAGAGCGGGAAGGCGGCGTGGGCCAGGTGTCTTCCTCTTCTCAGTCACCACATCCAAGCCTGATCAAAGAAGCCAACTTTGGAGCCCCAGAACACCTTAAGCATCCTAACTCCCTATCTGGAGTCTTCCAGCTTAGTCCAGAGATGAAAACATCTAGAAGCCTGAGGTGGCCTTCCCACTTTGACCTAGGCCCACAGTGAGCCAGACAGATGTGGCAGGCAATGTGTAAGCCCCCCCCCCCAGGTGGCCATGCACTGCACCTCTGCAGTGCCCTTCCCCCCAGCCTGGCTTTCCTTCCCTCAGGGCAGGCTGAGGCTCCAGGACTAAAATGAGCAGCACAGCTGTGTCAAAGGCAGGCCCAGGCCCCTCCTCCAAGGGTCTCCAGTCCTTTTGTCTCCGTGGCCTCTGGGTCCCCATTTCCCTCTCTTGATCTCCTCCCAGAACAACCAGAGTGCCTGTCTCCTGCTGGGCTGCATTCCTCATGTCACTAGCCAAGGACTTCAGATAGGGGGAGGGGAGACAGGTCGTCAGGCTGCAGGAAGGGTTGGTCCCTTCCAGGGGTAGGTCACCCTGATGCTGTGGCTGGCCTCATTCACCAAGCCCCTGGCATAGTCCACTAGGGTTCAGCTGGCAGCAGACATGAACTGGGGGAGAAAGCTTCAGAACAGAGAGCATATTCCAGCAGGCCTCAGCAGCTGCTCCTATAAAGATAGCTTTGGGGCTGGCAGGAGAGTGACCCAGGAAAGGTCACAGTCAGCCATCTGCTGGCACATGTGCCTGGCAGTATGCTGGGCTCTGGGCATTTGTAGCCCCCAGCTCTGGTCTCCTGGTACCTAGGAGGTATAATAGAAGGAGTTGTCTTGAGGGAGGTATATGTATGTCTGTATGTCACTGAAGGTCCACTGAATCATAGGCATCATCTGTGGCAGAGAGAATGTTGTGCTGTGCCCATTTTCCAGATAAAGCCTTTAGTGATCCCAAGTACACAGTATCCTGCTCTGGACTGTACAGCTGGAACGGGCAGGCCTGGAATAGATACGTCTGGCTCTATTCAGCCTCTTCTCTTTCTGCTTCCTAATGTAAGACATTTTAGAGAGTTCCAGAACAGGATATGATGTAGAGGTTTGGGGATGGCTCCCTGGGACAGAGAGGAGCCAGGTACATCATGAAAGATAAACAGAGATGATACCCAGGATAGAGGGTGGGGATAGGAAAGTAAAAATCCCTCCCTAGATGGGGGCAGTTCTAACTAGTTGGGCTAAAACTAGTTAGACTAGTAAGACTGGAGCAAGGGCCACAAAGCAGGCCTTTGGTACAAGGCCAGAGTCTATCCGAACAGGACAAGAACCAGGAGGATGGGGACTGCTCTATGGGGGATGCATCATGGGGGGTGGTCACAGCACATGGGGTCTAGGAGTGCCTCAGGGTTGGATGGACAGAGGAACAAGTGCAGGCAGAATTCTAACCCAGGCAGGAGCTGTTTGTTCCCTTTGGGGGAAGATCTCAATGGGGACAGTGGTTAGAAAAGGTGGGAGGGAAGGGAATTCCTCTATAAAGAGCTTCTGCTCTAACTGGACTCCTGAGTGTCTCACCTCAGGCCCTCCATTCAGAATGCTAACACAAATCATGTGTACCCATAGACAATGGTGTATGTGTGCATGTGTGGCACCTTGCTCCAGAGACAAAAGTGTTTTGTTTTTGCATCCCTGGCACCCAGAACAGGGCTGATACACAGTAGTGCTCATGTGAGAACTGCTGCTCCGTTATATTTATTTATTTATTTATTTATTTATTTATTTATTTATTTATTTATTTTTACATGTATGAGTGTTGTGCCTGCATGTATAAAAGTGAACCATGTGCATGCAATGCCCACGGAGGCCAGAAGAGGGCATCTGATCCCCAGGAACTGGAGTTAGGGACAGTTGTTAGATGCCATGTAGGTGCTGGGAACAAGCCCAGGTCCTCTGCAAGAGCAGCCAGTGCTCTTAACCGCTGAGCGGTCTCTCCAGGGAGACCTCATCATCTTGGATCTTTACAACTACCCAATGAGGTTCCCAAGGCCCAAGAGTCAACACATCAGAGACTCAGCCAGAGCAACTGGACTGTGGCTGGGATCATGGTTCTGTCCCACTGCACCAGTCTGGACTGGGTTGGTAAGGCAGCCTTAGAAATGTTACTCAGGCACAGAACTGTGTAGAAGATGCAAACCAGGAGTGCTGCCTGTGTGAACTGCCTTGTAGACTTCTGACAAGTGATTCTGTTGTTTTGTTTGTTTTTTTTGGGGGGGTTCTTTCTGAGACAGGGTCTCCCTGTAGCACTAGCTGACCTAGAACTATATAGACGAGGCTGGCCTTAAACTCAGATCTGCCTACCTCTGCCTCTGGATGCTGGGACTAAAGGCGTGTACCACCACGCCTGGCCTTGACAAGTGACTCTGAACTGCCCCCACCACTGGTCCCACCCTATCTGCTGAGGACAGGGAGATTTGCCACCTCCTAGGACTTTTTGTGACGATTTGACAAGATTGGTTAGACCATTCATGCCTCTTCCTCGTCCACATATGCTCAACCTGGGGTTCCAAGGCACCCAAGATGGCAGAGAGTGAGAACACAGCTGGTTTTTCTTAAAGAGAAGGCTGAGGGGTGACTGGCCACCCAGCCTCTTGGTCAACAAACTCACAAAGAGGATGATTTCCTGCTTACCATCACCTCCTAAGAATGAACAAGGTCACAGGTCAGAAGAAAGGTGTGCTGAATGGCCAGAAGAGCTCTTAGAGAGGGAGAGGACAGGAACAGCCCAAGCCTTTAAACAGCACCAAGTCCCCAGGTTGGGTGTGAGACTCCCCTTGAAAAAACAAGGAGTTCAGACCCATCTAGTATCATCATGACTTATCACAGCTGACGGCTGACGCCCTCCCCCCTCAGACTGTGTGCTCCCTGGAGGCTCACCCTGTCTTCACAAGCACATCTGCACCGCCAAAAACAGGGGTTGGCCTGTGGCAGGAGCTCCAAACAGAGCTGAGCCTCTTCAAAGACCTACATCCATCAAATGGGCTGCTGAGGAGGTTTTAAAGAGGCACAGCACAAAAATCAAAACAACCAAAGAGCCTTAAACAGCATTCAAACTCCTTCCCTCCCCTCAGTCTTGCTATCTTGGTGGTATTAACAGATCAGCAACATTCTCAGATGTAAGACTTAAGACTTCAGCCTCCAGAGGGAGAAAATGACTCAATAGAAATTCCTTCCTCTCCACCACCACCAAAAAAAAGACACCTAAGTCAAACCCCACGTGTGCGTGCACAGCCTTGCACTACGTTCACACACAGCTCCCAAAATAAACTCGTCTCCCTCCACTTCCAAAATAGAGGGCTACTGTGTGACTGGTAATTAAAAATGGAATATACAGCTCTTAACTCAGATGACTGCAGTAAAGTGCTTGGATTTTCCTACAATCATAACAAGACGGAGAAAAGAGGCAGGGTAGAGGGAGAGACAGAAACTCAGGTTTTAAGCATAGAACTTTCTCCAAAGTGCTATAATTTTAAGAAAATGGATTAGAACTGTTTTCTTGTGATTACTTTAAAAAAAAAAAAAAAAAAAAAGGAAAGAAACTGGAGCCTACTGCCGTAATTGTACCCAGATGCCTTCATCAGCCTGCTCCCAGTAGTACAGGGATCTTGCATTCCTACAAAGCCAGGAGGCCTGTGGTACATTCTGCATGGGGGCATGTACACATGGACCACTCTGCCAATTCGAGGTACAGGCAAAGGCTCCTGGGACACTGAGGGAAGGAAGGGTCTGTGGCTGGCTAGGTCTTACCTCTTATCTTGATGGGATGCCTCCCTCCCTCCCCCTCTGCTTCCCAGCCAGACAGCCAACAGAACCCATCCAACTGGACTGGGGCCCCTTCTAACAGTAGAACAACAAAAGAACTGTTTCTAAGGCTGTGCTGGACATGAGCCTCTGACACTTCATCCACAAGGTCAATACTCTCTCCAACGATCATTTTGCAAGGCAAGATCAAGGGATGGGTGGACAGTGAGGGTCAGTGCCTTCTGGAACCAAGCAAACTTTGACAAGTGTATCTTAGCCAGCTGAGCTGGCCAGAGCCTCATCCTCTAATTGCGACTACTGCTCCCAGCATATCTTTCCTATGGCATCATTTTCTTTGATAATTGTAGCCAAGCTTGATTCCAATGGCTTCGCACAAAAATGGGCCTCATCGGCCTGTTCTTTCAGAGAACAGGAAGCGCTCACAGCCAGCAAGGGCCATCTGCTGAGCCCCTGGGATTTTAAGAGCAGTGGCCAGAACAGAGGGTCCAAGGGAAGGCAAATGAACCCTGCCCAGGGCCAGGGCAGAAAGGAGCACATACAGGGAGCGCTCTGCACCCAACATTGTATCCTCCTTCCCAAAATAAGTGCTGGGCTGAGCGCTTGGGCCCAAGCCTGGTCTACACACACCTTGACACCCACAGGGGAGTGTGTTTGTGTGCTGGGGTTGGTACACGTGCTCACACCACCAGGTCATTCATTTATGCCCTTAGTTATTTATAGAGACCATCAAAAGCCCAGGCATCCCACTCAGCCACTTGTAAACCAAAGCCCTTCCCTCCAAGTATAATTTCTGCTCTTCCGTCCCAACTATTTATATTAAACCCGACACCAAATCAGTAAGGGCACAAACAAGTCGTTAAAAACGAGGCTCCTTTTGAATGCCCACGTAAACACAGGGCTTGGCAGGTTGGCCAGTGCCTTGGGCACCCAGTGGCCAAGATGGCTCTTAGCAGCTGAGGCAGACAGACCCTCCGCAGGCTCAGGCTCTGTTTCATTCATTTTACTGGCATAACTTACTCAGACATCCCCAAGGCCAGATAGTCTGTGGGATAAGTGAGTGGATAGACTCAAACCTAAGATTGAAAGGCTGGTCCCTGTGTTCAAAGAACTGGCTGAAGGCAGAGCTGAGAAATTCAGTGAGTAAAGAAAGCCGGGACAGGAAGGGGGTTACCCTAAAATCTTACCATGAAAAATGAGCTAAACCCCAGAGTTATTCTTTAAAAGGGATATGCTAACCTGGCTGTCCTTTTCATAAACCCAATTATTATCATTCATTATACTAATTATAACACTTAACATCTTTTCAAAACGTTTCCCTTTACAAAAGGCTTTCATGTTTATTATTTTGATCATAAGAGCAACCTTATGACATAGGCAGGAGAGAGAGTGCCCACCCATTTTACAGATTGGTACATGGGATTCAGAAATGTTTCAAGCCAGGTTGTGATGTGAATGGGTCTGGAATCCAGGCCTTTCAATAACACTGTACACAAACCTGGATACCTTGCATGTTAAAATGAAACAAGACTGTTTGGGTATGTCTGAAATTACCTTTGAAAATGCCCAGCTAAGACATACGAGCTTCATGTAAAGTGTTTCATTCCAACCTAACGGGAGAAATATACCTGATACAGCAGGGAGGCTCCAGAGGTCACTGAAAAGCAGCGCTCTGTACATTGGTGTTGACCACCATTTCCAGTCAAAGAGGCAACCCTGGAAGACAGGGCTCCTGTCCTAAACGTAACAATGTTTATACCCCAGGAGATGCCTCTGGAAGGAGGAGGCAGGCCAAAGCTGGGTCTGATGCCCACCCACAAGGAGAGGAATCTCAGCAGAGTCTTGCCTGGAGAGCACTTTCTTATTGACAGCATCCAAAACCACACTGTGCTATTTACAAAGGTGACACTCTGGGCCGACACTGAAGACACACAGAAGCCCCACTGTCAGAAGGCCCCTGGAGAAGCAGCCTTACCACAGGCCTTAAGGAGTCTCACCGATGGCTGCCAAGCTAAAGGGCAAGGAGGCCAGCACCCAAACATTTATCCAACATTTACCCAAATGGTCTTGCAATTGAGCAGGGCAACAGGGGCAGGTGCCAGTCACTGCCCGGCTTTGAAGGCCCGGAACGCTTCACGCGTACAGCCTAGCTTCACAAGGGCAGAGCCACTGAAACAACTTTCATGACATCCTATACTTTCCTGCAAAAGCCAAGCCAGTTCCACTTAGGTGTTGACCAGATGTCTGAGTATTGGCAAGTTCGCTCTGCTCCCAAAGCTGCAAGAGCACCCCCTGGTGGCTGGAAAACAAGCCCTGCCCCTTCTTGCTAGGAGTCAAAGCTCTGGATCATGCCCACAATCACGCAGGGCTCAGTTAGCTATGGCAACCCAAGAAAGAGGCCTCAAGAGAAGCTATCTTCCACATACCTGCTCCAGCAGCTGCTGGACACTGGAGGCCACGCCCGGGCAAAGAGAGGGAGCTCTCCAGAGGTCACTGCCACATCACATCCCCAGTCCCTAACACACACAGAAAATCCACATGGGCAGCATGAGAAGCCATGCAGATAGCAATCCAGTGTCATCCATCTCCTGCTCTGAATGCCACACGCAACAACCTAGAATTAGAAGTGCATTCTCTTTCTGGATATCTGGAGTGGGGAGAGGCAAAGCAGAAAAACGCATTCTAACAAGAGGTCTGAAGAATCTTAAGATTTGGCCATTCTATAATGGACTGTTTGTTTTTGAAGCCTTAAAAAGAGAAAGTACTCTGGAAGGCCTAGCCTTCCTGGGTCAAGACTCTTCTTCATTGGCACTAAACAACAAAATCACCAACTGAGGTCTGACCCCGAGGCTTGCAGGCATTTCAAATTTGGATGATTAGCCCAGCAGGCTCTTTCATTTGAGAAAGTCACAGGGCTTTCCCTGAGTTAGTTAGAAGTGTTTTTTTTTTTTTTTTGGCTGGGTAAATACCTAATTCTACAAAGACAACCACAAGCTCAGTTGTTAAGCGAATCGCTAGCTCTTATCTGAACATAAAAGTTCAAAAGATCCCACTTACCCCTCCATGGGTGCACACATTATTTCCTGCGCCTTCACCACAACTCAGCTGCCTCCCCAGCCACAGAAATTCTACTTTGTTGATTAGTGGTGGAATGACCCCTTCCAAAACTGGTACTTAGTGGGCCTGGTGACTCAGAGGCATCAAAAGCTGGTACATTCATATTCTTTCTCTTTCTTTCCCTCTCTCTCTCTCCCTCCCTCCCCAGTAGCCCAGGATAATAAGTAACCAAGTTAATAAAAACTGCTTGCCACTGTCTAGTTAACAGTGGAACACTACAGGTATTCAGCTGTGCCTGCATCACTCCCCTCACCCCAACAACAACAAAACACAAGATCAAAGGGTTCCTAGCCAGCAGTCCTAGCTCTCAACAGACCATCATCTTCGGCAGCCTATCCATCCACCCACCTAGCTTAACTAAAAACATCTGTAAAGTCTAACTCATCCTCCAAGCCCTATCCCCACTCTCCCCAGCCAAAGTCTTACCTGTATCCATTTTCAGCGGCTTCCGTGGATCTCACACTGGCTGTGGCCCGCAGAGTTTTGCTCGTTAAGCCAACCACAGTAGGTGAAAGTTTGCACTTGAAATCTACACAAGTCCACTCCTCTTCTTCATTCAAGGTGGGGAGGTAGCCACACAAGACCTTTAGGCTTCCCAGTCCCCCATTACTCATGTAAGCTGTGTTTTCTCCCCCACTCCTCACATACTCGAGGTATATGTCAGAAGTCAAAAACATCTGGTAGGCATTTTCCTCCATCACTGCCTGGATCTCAGTCTGTGCCTGGTCAAACATGATGGAGTCGATCTGCTGCTTCTTGATGCCATCTCGTATGTAGGTCTTGGTGGCAGGTTTCAGCTGCTTGGAGACGATGCTGTTGTTCTCAATGTACCTCTTATAGATGGCTTTGGCTACTCGCAAAGTTTTGGTATCCTTGAGGTTCATCTGCCTAAATCCATTACAGGCAAACCAGAAGTCCAAAGTATCCACACATTTCTCCCTCTCCAGGAAAGTCCGAAAGAGGTATGCACCGTCCTGGTCGCCCAACAAGGAGTGCAAGGACTTGGTCCACCTGGTCAGAGGGGAATCAGGGGACGCCCTCCCCTCAGGCTCTCCCAGCCCATCTTCATTCCGCCTGGCATTGGAGGAGACAGGCATGGGTTTGGCGGCCTGGCCCTTGCCCACACTGGGTTGGCAAGGTGGGGTCTCCCCTTCTTCTCCCGGAACCGGGGGCCGCGGAGCATCCTCGCGGAAGCTGCTACTGGGATCTGGGAGGCGCGTCACCAGCACAGCGCTACTCATGGTGAGGGAGCGCTTCTCACCGAGTTTGCCCCCCCCCTCCTTCTTCCAGTTCCTCACAGCAATCGGCTTGGTCTCTCTTAAGTCAGCAGGGGCTCATCTGAGCCTCCTCTCTGGAAAGAAAAGGAAGGGGGGAGGTGGGAGAGAGAAAAGGGTATTGATCTAATCAAAACCAGATCTGCCCAACATCAAAGCAAGAAAGTAAACAGGCTTTTCAACTCCTCAAATTCAAATCAAGCAACCCAGCTATCCGCGAGGCGCTCATCTCAAGTATCCGACGCTGTTTCTTCAAAGGCGAAATGTGAGCTCCCTGAACACTTTTTTTTTTTTGGGGGGGGGTGAGGTGGAAGCAAGGGCGGGGGCAGAGGGACGCGGGAGGTGAGACACAACCTGCCCCAAACCCACTCGGGGAAGTCCAGCCCCCCTCCCGCTACAACCTTAACTCCAAAGACGCTCACGCCAGCCGCCAGGCTGGGTGCAGGTGAAACCAATTTCAGTGAATTTCCCCACTCCACTCTGCACAGATAACTCTAGCTCAAGGAGTGCCCTTCCCCGGCATCTGGTTCCCATTCCCCCCACCCGCCCCCTCCCTCTGCATTCCCCCATCCCAAATGGTCTCAAAAATTTAGAGACCATCCTCCCCCGAAAGCAACCCGCCCAGCAGAGGCGGGAATGGGCTCTGGACTCCCGGCTTCGGCATACATCCCCACGTCCCAGATGCAAATGTTCCTTATACCCTGGACCAAGAATCTGGCTGAGTCTACTCCGTCTTCTCCGCTCCCCCAGACCAGAAACCAGTCCACTAAGTAAGAGACTTTGATCTTCAAACTTTGAGACCGAGAGCTCGAGCGCAGAGAAGCCTGGAGACCCGCCGCCTCTAGCCCCCCACCC
>NW_008346898.1:2346814-2399567 GCF_000622305.1 Nannospalax galili | reverse complement strand
GTCCACCTCCAGGAGCCGCGAACTCAACAAAACCGGATCAGAAGGCGTCTCCCGCTACTACTGCCGGTGCCAAGAATCCCAAACTCCACTGATCCCTAGCTATTCTTTTTCCAAAAGAAAAAAAAAAAGTCTTATCTAGCCAATAAACAAGCCGCTTTCCCTAGCTCGGGAAGGATCAAACTGAAGAGGGTAGGGGGGGGCCGGGAAACCGGAGGGATGCCAGGCGAGGGTCCGGGGACCCCTGGGCCTGGGTGGGTGCACGCCGCCCCAGTTCTGGACCACAGGCCGCCAGGCTGGGCTGCGAAGCCCGCCAAGTGGAGGGGCCGCCGGTAGCGCCGCGCATCCGGGCGCAGAGGAGGTGGGGCGGCCCCGTTACCTGGAAGATGAAGGCCGCCAAGGCCAGGCTCTCATCTCCTCGGAGCCCCTCCGGCCCGGTACCTCCCCGGACCAAATGCCACCAAAACCCTCCAGAGTCCCCGGTGTGCAGTCCACCCGGAGCGGGGCCGGAGACCCAAGCGCCCAGGCGGGGGTTGGTCCCCAGCTCACAGAGGTTCCCGCAGAAAAAGCTCGGAAAGCAGCCGCCTGGTCCAGAAATGGCGACGCTCCGAGTCTCTGCCTCTCCGCAAAAGGGGCCGGGGAGGAGAGGAGGGTCGCTGGGGACGCGAGAGCCCCGAGCTTGGCCCGGTCCTGCGCGAAGACTGAGCCTCCGTCAGCGCTCCAAGGCACCTAAGCGCGGACCCAGGGAGAGGAGGGGGAGAAGGGGGGGGAGAAGTGGGAGGGAGCAGGGGAAGGGCGGGGGAGGGCAAGCGGGGGCGCCGCCACCCTTTCATCCCACCTTCCGAAGGCACTCCAGCGCACACGCACACCCCACTCAGTCACAGCCACGGCGCCTCGACCCCCTAGGGGGCTCTGCGCGTCTCCGCCCCCGACGCCACTCGGAGAAGTCTCCCCGACTGGCCCCCCGACACCCGGGCCCCGGCGCTGGGGAGGGGACTCGGGCGCACCGCGCGCTGCCCGCCCGGCCAAACCCCCCGGAGCGCTGGGCGCCGCGCCCGCCGCTTCCCCTCCGCGCCAGCCCCGAGCGCGCCCCGAAATAGCCGGCCTGCCAACTTCAAAGGGCCGCCCAACACATCAAAGCGCGCAGGCCGCCGCGGCCTCCGCACTCACCATTGATCCGCTCGCGCACTCCGTGCCGATACCTCGCTGGCGCCCCGGGCAGGGCCCCGGCAGGGTTCCCCGGCTTGACTCGCAGCGGCGGTCCCGGGGTACCCCGGGCCGGCCCGGGCATCGGGGAACATGGGGAGTCGCTCGGAGGAGGGGGGTGCGCGGAACAACGATCCCGGGATGAGAGCTCGCTCTACACCGGGAAGGGGAGCGTGCGCCCCGCCGCCCCTTTTATGCAAAGCTCCGAGTGGCCTCCAACCCCCGCTGCGGCCGCCCCCGGCCGCTCCGGCCCCCGCCCGGCCGCCTTTCAACCCAGGTCCTGTTTCCAGCAGTCACTCGGCGCACCAAATGTCCTCCGGGCGCTTCCAACAAAAACTGCGCTGTGGATTTAACTGTGCACTTCAAAGGCGCGAGCCGAGCACACGGTCCTGGAAGGGAGGTAGGCGCCAGCCGCGCCCGGGCAAGCTCCGCGCAACCCCGCTGCCCTCCGCAGGGCCCCGCGGCCCGTACCCCACTGCGGCCCCGGCCTCCCGCGGCCGGTCCCCTCCCACGGCACAGCGCCCGCCGCCCGGTCCGAGCCTGTGGTCTTTGAAGCGGCTCCGCCTGGGCCTCGCCTCGAGCCCCACCTTTTACAGTCGGGCTCTGGACTGGGGAGGCGGGCGCCTCGGCCTCCGGGCGGCCCCGAAATCCATCGCGATCGGGGGGTTATTTTTATTTCCCGGCTCTCGGGCTGTTACTGAGTTGCCAGGACCTTATCAAAGCGCAGCCGGCTCCAGCCGACTCCCCCGGGCCGGGCTCCGGGAGCCAGTGATCCCGCCGCGCCAATCACAGCGGCGCTCGGCCGGCCCGCACCGCCCACCTTAAAGGGATAGCGCGCGCACCGGGTCCGCCCCGCCCGGGCCCGCCCCCAGCCGCAAGCTTTGCTCGGGCTTTAACCCTTCCCCGGCCCTCCTCCGCCCCCAACCAGCTCTTGGTGGCCCCCGGGCGTTCTCCGCCCGAGTTCTGATTTCATCTTTCAAGTTCTCCAGCCCCTTTGCGCTAGCCTCCTCCCCCTGCCTGCCCTAGCGCTCTCCAGCTCTGGAATGCAACACTTTGTTGTAGCTTTCCGGCCATCTCTAGAACTGCAAGCAAGCACTTTTTTTTTTTTTTTTTTTGGTCTATCATCAAACACGTTTTTTTACCTTTATTCAAGTTTCCGTGAGACTTTGGACTTGGAGGGCTTTATGAAAGGGGGCGTGGCCCTGGGATGGACAGGTCGTGTGTCTTAAGGCATACTCGGAACAGGATCCGGAAAGCATGGCACGTGTGTGTGTGTGTGTGTGTGTGTGTGTGTGTGTGCGCACTTGTACTCAGGTATCTGAGATTGGGTTAATATAGGACGGTTTGAGATTTGGGATATGTGAAGATGGGCATGTGAATTTGTCTCTACAGGCCTGCGTGTAGTCTGAGAGCTTCCCCCAACTTCCCACCCCTGGCCAAAGAACCCTTCTTTCACACACATGGACCGGCTCTTAACTGCATGCCCACCACGCTTTTCCAGAAGGCCCCCATCATCGCATATGTTACACATTAAACAGATGTGGAATGCCTTTTTCCCCTCCACACGCGGTTTTAGTGTATAAAAATTCACCCCATTGTCACCTTTGAATTCCTCCCCACCTTCTCCCAAAAATGTTTGTAGGGCACAATCTTTTCTTCTCCCTTAAGAAAAATATGCCACAAGCCAAGAGCATTTATTTATTCATTTGTTGCTATAGAATGTGCTCTCATGTGTTGAGCTAATAAACTTTTCTTCCTTGAAAAGGATCTGGGGATGGGGTGTAGCCAGTAAAGTCTTTGCCTAGCATGCACACAGCTTGTAGCCCTGGGTTCTGCCCCGAGTACCTCACAAACCTGCACTGAGGAAATACGCCTTGTACTCTAGAGGCAGAAGCAGTAGAATTCAGAAGTTCAAGATCAACATAGCAAGCTTGAGGCCAGCCTGGGCTACATGAGACTGTCTCTAAAATAAAACAACAATAAAACCCAGATCCAAAGGACTCAAGGAGTGAAAAGCAGAGCAGGGCTTTATCAGCAGGGCTTTGGTGCTCAAATGACTCACTTTTTCTTTATTTCAGGTTTAACTTATTAGATGGCAAGACCTCATAAATGAGTGAAGACCTATCATTAAGCCTTTGGAACTTTGAAACAAGTGAGAAACATGACTTTCTAGGTTTCCAAAAGGAAAGAATAAACCCCACCCGTGTCCCACTAGGAAAGGAACTGGGCTGTGCTCCATTCTATCAGCCTATGGGACTTTGGCAAGAGACCAGAGAGCTCTCACAGCCCAAGTCTCCAAACTCAATAGCCTAGACACCAGGGCTGGCAGCAACCTCCCCCCGCCCAAAAGCTTGCCTCTGTGTCCATGGGTAACATACCAGGCTTGTTACCCCAAGGGAGCCAAGCTGCATAAAGTCAGTGGTCCAAGCTATGAAGTGTGGTCCTTCTCAGGAAGACCAGAGAAAGTGTCCCTATGATGTATCTCTATCCTTGTAAGGAAATGGGGTACCTCTAAGGGCCTGGCCTTCCAGAATCCTGCAAAGTAAATGGCCCATGACTGCTCTCAGCCTCTGGATCTGAGCTGCTATGCGGGGAGCCCTAGACCAAAGGCACACCCATCTTCTTCATCCACCCCAGGAATGCTGGGATGGATGTCACTGTGTTTCCTGGGAATCCTCAGGTCACAGAGGGTGTCATTACTGAAAGAAAAGTGTAGACAGAGGCAAGAACTGCCATAGAGGCGGCTATAAGCAAACAAGGGTGCATGCCTACAACACACACACACACACACACACACACACTTTGGGAAAGGAGAGATCAAAAAATCCAAGCATCCCAAATCAAAATAAACAGTGTTCAGAAATGAGGAGGCTTTCAGAAAGGAAGTGGAAACTGGGTCTTCATGGGTGGTTTTCCTCCCCTCCCAATTGTCCCCACTGACCCCTCGCTGCCCCTCAACAAGCCACAGTCATCACTGGCTGGGATTTAACCAGGGAGCTCTCCTGGTCCTTCATTATTCCAGGGCTGCAGCAGCAGAAGTGGGGCCTGGGGAGTTCTCTGTGGTTTGGATCTTCTCAGTAATAACTCCTCTGAGAGCTGGGTTTCCAGAACAGGTGCTTGGGTCACCTGAGGCTCCTTCAACCATCACTGCCATCTCACCCTGCCCTGTCTCCTTCCCCCCAACTGCATCTCTGGAGGAACACTTTACATCCAGCAGGAGGCTGGACAAGTGCTGAGAGGCCAGAGTCATCTCTGGCCACTGGGTCTTTGACTTCTTGTTGATGCTGCTGCTAGAGGAGAATTCCAAGGCCTTCGTTTATTCCCAGGCCCTCTCTCATGATAGCAGTTTTCCATTTTCCTCTTCTCCCTGGTGGCAGCATTATCATGTGACTCCTTGTAATCCTGAACCGTTGCCTGGAAACTGGAAAGCGAGGTGATGGATTTTTGCACATGCTCACTCATTCCCCCATCCCCTTTAAAGAGAAACCCTACAGCGGATGGTCAGCCCACCTGGCCCAAGTGTAGGCAAGTTTAATAAAGCAGAGAATGGTCCTTTTCTGGAATCATGTACTGGGCTGAAATCCTAGAATACCAGAAAGCAAGGCTAAGGGCTCTGTGGGAGGCATCCAGCCAGATCTCTGACCCTTGTCAGCACCACAAAAACTATTGTGGAGGGGAAGTTGCACCACCTGGGATCTCAGAGGTGTCAAGACCCAGGATATTGCTCTAAGATTCAGGAACTCTTTTATTTCTTGGGAAAAGTGCCACCTTATACAATGTACCTTTGTTTAGAGGGGAAGAAAGAAACAAGGGTGACTTTTCCTGAGACTGGTCTACCTGACCACTCTGAGTACCATTTATTTGTTCATCTGGAGATAGAGGAAACGTCCGCTCAAAGGCTGTTGTGAATGTAAGCAATAAGGCAAAAGTACCACATAATCTTGGCACATAAGATGTATTCACAACACAATAGTTATTTTTGCACAGTCATCCTGCTCTCTCAATAGACTGTTCTCCTTTTGGAGAGAAACCCTCATATTAGTTTATTTTGTGCCACAGTGACACAGTGTATGGCTGAAGAAACTTGAAGGATGAAAGATTTGTCTTGGCTCACAGTTTTGGTTCACCGTGGCAAGAAGTCCCAGCGGGAGAAGCTCAGTTCTTGGCAGTGGGAACATGTGGAGGTGGTCATTTACGTCACAGTAGGCCAGTAAGTAGAGACAGTGCAATGAAAACCAAGGGCCTGGTATAGCCTTCCTCTAGTGACCTACCTCCAGCTGTGCCCTATTACCAGAGGTTCTACAGCCACCAACTGGAGGTAAGTGCTCAAAACATGGGGGGGACATTTCACATTCAAACCCTAACACTGCCCAACCTCTGAGCAAAGATATCTTCCAATTAGGAGTTAATTGTGACCCCAGGAAGTCCTATAGACGAGCCAAAGGAGGCCATGATGATTTGCCTTCATAGTCAACTGGGTTTGGAATCACCTAGGAGACACATCATTGAGTGGAGGATCCCTGGGGCTTTCTGGCCAGTCTTACTCTAGCTGAATTTGGTAAGCTCCAGGTTCAATGAGAAGACTGCCTCAAAAAATAAGGCGAGAGCACTGAGGAAGACACCTGATGTCAACCTGTGGCTTCCATGTGCACCCATACACACAGACACACACGGGGTAGGGGGGGGACCACAGAATTCTCCAGTTCAGATGGGTCTTCAAACAATCAGATCTAACCCATCACTTAAAAGATGAGGAAAAGTACACAAAGAGATGGTGAAGAGATTTTTCCCAAGATCACCACGTCCACAACAGAGCATTGCTACAGCTCCCTAGAGGTCTTGATGCCTGGTCCATCTTTGTCCTTCCATACCATGCATAAGAGACTTGGGGTGGAGCTGGCTCAGAGCAGAACTTCCATAGCAAGACTCAAGAAAGAGGTTGGGATGCTTTGCCGAAGGAACTACAACAGGGTCTTAGCCTGAATCCTTTCGGGCACAGCTCTTTCAGCTCCTTCCCACGTAAGCCTCTGACCCTCAGAACTGGACTCTCTTAGGCCCCTCTGGATAGCTCCATCAAGTCTTTCATGGACGCAGTTCCATAGGCATCTCAGTAGATCTGGTCCACTAGAGGAAACTCTCACCCAGCCTCAGAGGAGAAAGGAGTAGAACTTGGGCCCGGTTTCCTGTCACTCTTCATAGCTCCTCTCCTCTTGGCAGAGGAGGGCAAACAGACGCTGAGGACTTTGAAGCCATAAGGAAAACGGTGAGGTTTCTCTAACAAGTCCTAGCCACAGAAGCACTGGGGGAACTTACTTATCATTGATATATTAAGCTGAAAACTCAGTGAAATAATCTTAAACTTCCTAATACAATTGATTAGGAAAAGGTTTTGCTGTGTCATAAATGAGTCTACAAACAGATTAATGTTTTTAAATTTTTTTTAAATTTATTTTTGTGAATGAGTGTTTTGCCTGAAGGTTTGTAAGTGCACCATGTGCATGCAGTGTTTGTGGAGACCAGAAGGCACTGAATTTCCTGGAATTGGAATTATAGACAGGATTAACTGCCATGTGAATGCTGGAAATGAAACCTAGGTCCTCTGCAAGAAAAACAATGCTCTTAAGCACTGAGCCATCTCCTTTCCAGCCCCTTGCTGACATCTTACAAGTCATCATTGTGGAGTTTACATTTTTAGGAGTTGACCTGAATTTATAAGCAGGAAAGATCGTCAGCATCAAAAGCAACCAAAAAAGAAGCTGTTTTTAGTTATCTTTCTCCATAATCAACAAGCATCCAACAAACAGCCTCCATAAGGGTTGTGATCAGGAAAGGAACTAAAAAATGAAAAATAAGAGAAGCAGGCTGGGGTGACAGCTCAGTTGGTATGTGTGACATGCAGGACCTGAGCTAGATCTCCAGAACCATGTTTTGTGAAAAAGGCCGGGCCATGGTGGCACATGCTTATAATCAATCCCAGTGCTTCAGGAAGCAGAGGGATGCAGAGACAGGTGGATCCATGGGGCTCCTTATCTAGCGAGACTAGTCTAATGGGTGAGCTCCAGGTTAGTGACCAATCCTGTCCCAAACAGCAAGGTGGATAGTTCCTGAGGAATGATACCCAAGGTTCATCTGGCCTCTACACACTTATACATGTGCATGTGTACTCTCATACACATGTGTACTCTCACATATATACACATGAACACACATACATACAAAGAATCCCTGAAGTCATCCCTCTGAGGTCACGTGACAGTCTGCTGATCAGTAGATCTGTGTGCCTCGGCCAGCCTCGCAGACATTCCCTTCTGCTCCTACAATTTCATTTTTACTTCATTTTATTTTTATTTTTGTGTATGTGTGTGCCATGTGAGTGCATGTGCGCAAAGAGTCCAGAAGAGGACATGGGATATTCTGGAGCTGGAGTGACGGGGTTGTTAGTGGTCCTGTAGGTGCTGGGAACTGAACTAGGGTGCTCTGCATGAGCAGCAAGCTCTTCGCCACTGAGCCAGTTCTCAAGTCCCATTTTAAACAACTTCTAGGAAGCAAAATTTAGCTGATTTTGAGATGTTTCTTTATTCCTTCACTGTTTCTTGATTGGCTGTCAGCCTGTTATATGCTGACTGATCCTTTTCCTTGAGGCTCTGAAGGATTTGTCATGGAAGGGCAGACTGTTCTACAGAATTCCAGCCTGCTCTACAACCTTCTAGATGTCAGTCCATGTTGAAGAAACCTCTCTACATCAGATCCCCAGTGTTGTGCTTTTGTATATAACCTGCCAGTGTTGAAGCTGTGTCCTCACCCCTCATCTGACTGGCTCAAATGCACTCAGGTGGTAGGACATGATTAGCAAGCTTCTTTCAACAAGTCTACACTGGCTGTCTATACTGCCTTTCATCTTTTGGTCTGGTCAACCCATTATAGTCTCCGTCTGTGCAAACCATTCCCAGGCTGGTTAAAAAAATCCGATTTGTGAGGTGTAGGAATTCATTTTGAACTGTATGAAGTGGAAGAGGCAAGCTTCACTGGACAGCAGCTCTCTCTCTCCTCCCCTTCTTCTCTTATCCAAGGACATCTCTTCTACTCATCTGGTCTCTGCGCCTGGGCTCCTCTTCCAGGGATTGCCTTAAACTGTGAGGGGAACAGGGTTTCCCCAAGCTATAACTGGCCTCTCTCACAGTTCTGAGTTCATCTTCTCTACATTTTGGTAGGCTAGCCATAGCTGCCTCCAACTTAACGTGCTTAAAACAGAGTTGGGCTAGGGATGTAGCTCGGTTGGTAGAGTGCTTGCAAGCATGCTGGCCTGGGTTCAGTCCTTAGCACTGCATAAACTGGGTGTGGTGATCAAACAACAACAAACAACTCAAAGGTACTCTGTCCCTCACAGGAGCCAAGCATCTTTCTAGATGGCAGTGGCCTTGCCCTTCCCAGGTGTCTAGGTTAGAAACCTAGACCAGGTCTCAGCTCCTCGCTCTGATCAAACAACAACAAACAACCCAAAGGTACTCTGTCCCTCACAGGAGCCAAGCATCTTTCTAGATGGCAGTGGCCTTGCCCTTCCCAGGTGTCTAGGTTAGAAACCTAGACCAGGTCTCAGCTCCTCGCTCTCCTTCAAACACCCCCCATTCACTCTCCCAGTGCTGTTGAGTCTGCACCCTGAAAACCTCCCAACTTCCCCTTCTCCCCATCCGCTCCAGGGACAGCTCTCACGGACTTTTGTCAGGACAGTAAGTTTCTAATCATTCTCCAAGTCTGAAGTTCAGAGGGTGCCGCCCCCAATCCCTCCACGTATTGCTACCATAGTGGGCATCCCACAACTGACCCTGTTACTACTTGAATTCTCCTCCCCTGGCTGCCTATAGCTTTTACCATAAGGTTGAACACAACCCATAAGGGGGCCTTCCTAAGCCCATCTCCAGCTTTATTTCTGCTACTTCCCCACCCCCAACCACGTGCAGTCCCACAGGGCGGCTTGCATTTTTCTTTCCTCTTTTTGCTTGAGAGTCCCACTTTCCACCTCCTTCACTCCTGTCCTGCCCTTTCAAACCCATGGGCCTGTCCTCTAACCTCTCTAGCCCGTGGGCCCTGTACGTTTCTGTCCCAACCACTGTCATGACCCCTCTGAGGTCAGAGACCATGCTTTATGATACTTGGATCCCTTAGCTCAGCACTTGACACATGGGAAGGAGTCAGGTAATGGTAGAACCGGATTGTGAGCAAGGGTACTATGGGAAATATTTAACAGCTGGTGAAAGCTGTATGCAGCCAGTCAGAAGTGATGCTGGCTTATGCACTGGAATAGCATCTCCTTGAGGTCTGCCAAAGCTGAGCATTTGGTGGCTGCACCATAGAAGCCACTCTAGGTTAGTTCCATGATCCCCTGCTTCCTGGCATCCAGGTCCTGTGTATAGACTTACTGATTCTTTTCTGATATAAAATGGAAAAGATAGGCTGGGATTAGGTTTTAGAAGACTGTGAATTTTTTTTTTTTTAAGGACTGTGACTTTTTAAAATTGTATAGCTCTGGCTGGCCTAGAACTCTTTATTGTAGACCAAGCTGCCTCTGCCTCCCAAGTGCTGTGCTGGGATTAAAGGCTTGTGCCACTACACCCAAAGACTGTGATTTCTATCTTCAGCATTTTTACTGAGGTTATAAGGCAACCCTCGCTTGAACTGAGTGAGTGATTTGGAAGCCAGTCCCCAGACAAGCCATGAGGAGGCCACAGGCCCAACTGCTTCCTCACCTGCAATCTCACAGAAACCCTGAGCAGGCAAACCAAGCCCAGATTCTGAGCTCACAGATTAAGACCCATCCCTCTGGGAGGGGAGTGGCAAACCTAGATCTGTAGATAAGACTTTCTGTCCTGTCAGCTCCTATTGCTAATGCTGACAACCAAGCTGCAAGGCACACTGGTGGCATGAACCCTTTCTGTACTTTATTAGATAAGAGTATGTTGTTGGGAAATAGGGATAAGTATTACCTGGCAAAAATTTGAATATGTCTGAAGGTCCTCAAAGGGTCCTCGACCTTTGTAAAATGTATCAAATTCAAAAAATAGATAATGGACCTACAAAGGGTTTGTTTCCACTTTTGCCTAAGTTGCCCACCACTCCCTTGTGGAGGGACAGAACAGAATCTATTGGTCCAGACAGTAAATATTACTACTTATTAGTTCTTACTTTCAGATTTCAAAGAAGGAAATTAATCTTTCCATTAAGGGATACTGAGCTTGGACAAAAGATACTAAGGAAAGTTATCTTTGTAATTTAAATGTACACTAAAAATTGGGGTGTTGGGGGTGAACGCTTGCTACGATGATCCAACTTCTGAGTGTCAGTCAAATATAGAGTGAGGGATGGTCCAGAAAGACTTTGGGGAAGTCATTATTTTATAAACTTTTGAAAGACATCGTTTCCCAAAGACTGTGTCTTCTAAATCGAGGAGAAATTGTCCCTAGATTATTGTGGTTGAATATAATGGTTTTCTTAACAAAATAATAGCATCACAAACAAAATCACATGTGTGGATTGAGCCCAGGTTCCTGTACTTTCTAGAGAAACACTTTCACAGGTAACTTGTGGGCATAGAAAAAGATATACCAATTATTGAAACTGTAAAATCCAGCTCAATGAATCATCCAAGCATTCAAGGGAGGCTAGAAAAAAAAAATTCAATGGCGCTAGCTCAGCTTTCAGGAAAGGCTTGAGAGCCAGGAAGCAGAAGCAGGTGGGACACGCTGGAGCTCTTAGCTGCTGATGCCGGTTCCTGTTCCCCTGAATGGACTCCTTTTGCAGAGTTAGGGGAGTCATGTGTTCAGTATGCTAAATCCGCCTACCTTTGTAAAGCTTTCCACAGGAATCTATAATTCAGAAATCAGAAAATGATCAAGACCTGCGGGCCTGATTTTAGAGCCAGAGAATACAGTCACGGAGAGTTGGGGGAAAGGAGCTTCCTCTCCACGGGCGGTGTGATGGCGGTGTATTCCAGGGAGGCAGCAGAATCTGCAGGAGTTTCCAGAGGCCGAGAGGCGTGAAGCTCAGGTGTCAGGCGGCTGGCTGCCTTGGAGGTGGGGGAGGGGGTAGGCAGATGTCTACTTGGAGGGCACCCTGGGGACACCCCCCCCCTCAAGCTGCTAAATCGCTTCCAGAGGTCAAGACCAAGGAAGATGCTGGACAAGAAAAGCCCCACCACCCAGGGCGTGCGGGCCAGGTGGGGTGGTGGAGGACTTTTGGCCATTTCCGCTTTCTCTGGCGGCCACCCACTTGGTGTAGGTCAGGCACCTGTTTCACCCTTTAACTGATCCGCCCCTCCCCACCCCCACCCTTGAAGCTCAGACCATTTCTACCCTAACAAAGGTGGGCTTCCTGCTCCTCTCCAGCCATCCCCAGGGGGGCCCTGCTCTGAATGTCCCCGTGACAAGGTGTCAGTCTTCAACTCCAGGGAAGGACCTGCATGTTCTAGGGATAGTAATTCTGCCAAAGACAGGCCAGGCCATTTCCAAGGGAGCCTGTGGAGCCGGGAGGAAAGCAGGTGTTCATTGCCCGGATACCTGGTTCTCACGTGGCACAGAAGGAAGGAAGGAAGGAACCCTGTCCTCTGCCGGCTGCTACTTGGGTGAGAGTAGGAAGGAAGACGGCATAACTCAGGGGCCATTTTGATAGTTTTGTGTGTGTGCCAGGTGCTAGACTGAAAAGGTAGGGTTGGACTAGCAGGGCACCAGAAAAGGCCATCAGCAGAGGAAAGAGGCTGCAAAGGCCCAAGCCAGAGGAAGTGCTACCTTTCCCAGAATTCCATAGAAACTGAGAGCCAGGGGAAGAGAGGCAGACTGACCCAGGAGGGCTTGTAAAATGTGGGGCATGGAGCTGGTCTCCTTCCTCCCTCCCTCCCGCTTTCCTTCCCTCCTTCCTTCCCTCACTCTTTCTTTTTCTTTCTTTCTTTCTTTCCTTCCTTCTTTCTTTCTTTCTTTCTTTCTTTCTTTCTTTCTTTCTTTCTTTCTTTCTTTCTTTCTTTCTTCTTTCTTTTCTCTCCCTCCCTCCCTCCCTCCCTCTCTTCCTTCCTCAGCTGCCTATTTGTACCTCTGCACCTGGCAGGAGGTGGTGTCTTTATCCTAAAATGTAACTATAGACCTGGGAGTGGCTAAGGAGTTAAACACAGAGGCTCTAGAAATTGAAGCCTGGTCCCTGTGGAGAGCCCTCGGTTCTCTGTTACCTTGTTTCCCTAGATGTAGAGTGCATGGGAGGACTCCTGTCAGATTAAATGATGTGCTATAGCAAAGTGCTTAGGACCCAGTTGGTGCCCAGGGAACACTTGGTTAGGGTGATCCATCTTAGGAAAAAAACTAAGGAAGACATCCTGGGCTGGGTCCCATTTCTTACTTAAAACCTCCTTCTCTGAATTACAAGGTAGGAATAAAATAAGGTCTTCCTGGCCTCACGTGGTGGCACACACCTTTAGTCCCAGCACTGGGGAGGCAGAGGCAGGTGGATCTCTGGGAGTTCAAGGCCAGCCTGGTCTACATAGTGAGTTCCAGGACAGCTGGGGCTACAGGGAGACCCTGCTTCAAAACGACAAAAAAAAACCTTTTGTTTATTATTTTATTGCATGTGTATGAGTGTATTGTCTGCATGTATGTAAGTGCACTCATGTTCTGCAATGCCCACAGAGGTCAGAAGAGGGTGTTGGATTCCCCAAGAACTAGAGCTACAGATAGTTGTTAGCCCTGGTCCTCTGCAAGAGCAGGCAGTGCTCTTAACTGTTGAGCCATCTCTCCAGCCCAGAATGACAACTCTGTGTATCGTGTTTGCATTGCATTAGGTGTTACAAGTAAAACAGATGATTTAATGTATCCTGGGAGGTGTGTATAGGTTCCATGCAAATAATAGACCATTTGATATAAAGGACTTGAGCACCTTGGGGCTTGGCATCTAATGGTGGGGGAATTCTGAGACCAATCTCCCATGGATACTGATGGCTGACTCTACTTGCATGTGGTCAACTGGTCTTTGAGTTTAGCAGGCCCTCCACACCCTGTTCAGCACCAGCCTGGTCTGTTCCCCTCTCCTCATCACCTCCTGCCTCCCTGACTTCTAAACCTTTACCCAGATATCAGTGTCTGGGCAGCACTGACATGCTTTCTAATTCTCATTGCTCCTCCCTAGAGCTATAGGATGGGTCCTGCAGAGTAAGAATGGGAGACCCCAGCTGCCTGTCCTGGGGCCCTGTTACCTCAAAGTCTTCCAGAAGCATTCCTTATGCCCCATCTCCCACAAAGCTTAGCATGATTGGCAACAGACACATATGGTGGGGTTCTTGTTTTAGCAATTTTGTGATGCCCCCTGTATGACTTCACCATGGTCACTCTCTGTAAATCCTACAAGACACTGGGCTTCACTTCCCTTTGGTATAGATTCCATTCCGCATTCAAATTCTACCTGGGAAAAGTCTTCTTGGACAAGAACGCTTGAGTGGTGACAGGAAGCAGAAGGAGGACCACAGACACCACCAGCTCCATACAGCTTCCTAGAGTACATTTCTGGTGGCCAACCATGATTTCCTCAAGCCATGCCAGTGTCTGAAGATTAGAGGTGTGCTACCCACAAACAAAGCTTCTGTGTGTCTGAGAGATATGACTGATTGTAATATTTGGGTATCATGGTGGCATTGGGGCACATCCCCAGGGTGAATGGGAGACCTAAAAGAAGTCACAAAAATCTGAGGCTGGGACCAAGCCCTTCTAAGCTTCTCTCCAGCCCTCTGCACACTGGACTGTTGACAGTATCCCTCGGCATCCTGTTCATATGCTGAATTGTGCTCTAGGGCTTACCTGGGCTTTCTGCCCTTCTTCTGTAGGTGCCTGGCATGGGTCAACAGATCTAGAGGCTCCCTGCTCTGGCATCCCAGGACCTTACTGGCAGAAACTCATTAAGGGACCCTGAAGACGCATGCATCCACCTTGTCTCCCATAGTCTTTAAGCCAGCACCATACCCAACATGGTAGGCATTTAGTGTTGGAAGGAAGGAAGGGAGGGAGGGAGGGAGGGAGGGAGGAAGGAAGGAAGGAAGGAAGGAAGGAAGGAAGGAAGGAAGGAAGGAAGGAAGACAGGCAGCCAAGCAGAAGTGAGGTTGTTTGCTTATAAGACACTTGGCTTTGACAGTGTCTGGTTATATTTGAAGATTGACAGCTGTCCCTTTTCAGACTTCAGTTCTCTTTCTGGAGGCGGGTGGTAGTGGCTGAGGAGGCTGAATAGCCTTGGAATGTAGACCCAGTGCAGGGGTATTGTCCCTGATTTCTTTTTTTCTTTCTTTCTTTTTAAATGGCTATTACTTTTAAAAAATTTTTATGTGTATACGTGTATTGCCTGCATGTAGGTAAGTGCACCCGTGTCATGCAATGCCCACGAAGGACAGAAGAGGCTGTCGGGTCCCCTGGAACTGGAGTTATGGACAGTTGTTAGCTGCCATGTGGGTGCTGGGATTCGAACCCGGATCTTCTGCAAGAACAACCAGTGTTCTTAACTGCTGAGCCATCTTTCCAGCCCCTCTGTCGCTGATTTCTTGATACTGAGGGAAGGATCAGGGGCTGAGAACTGCAAGGGAAACATTTTGGGGGAGTCTTACAGAAGAACCCTGTAGGCTCAGCTTGGCCCACTTGTATAAAGTGAATAGGGCCGCTAAGGGACTGGGGTAGAGTGGATAGTTCACACCATTGACCACATCTATTGCTGCCTCTGAGGGTGGCAGTTCTATTTTACCCTTTGGGGTTTGGCCATCCTCTTTGGGGTTGGCATAAAGAATGTCTCTCTTTTCTACAACTCCAGCCCGTGTTTTCTAGAGCAAGCTCCACTTCACAGATCCAAGATTGTCCATCTATACCAGAGTAAGTAGCCATGCTTAATTTAAGATTCAACTCTAGGAGGCTGCTCAGTGTTCTGTATTGCCATGTACTTGACATCGCATCTCCATCTACCTCACTCTGTGGCCCACTGATGGCCCACCGACTCCTTTCTGTATCTATTCTCAGAATGTCTCTGTTTGATAAAAGGCTATGTGTCAGTCCCCTGAAACCTTAACATTCAATTTAGAAGTTGTTTCCTTTATAAATTTATTTTCTCCAGCTGGGCCTTACTTAGGGATGCCCAAGGCCAGGTCCCAAGAGAACAGAGGGACACTCGGAGGTGAGAAGCCACAGTCAGGCCGTCCCAGAAGTATTCCTACCGTATGCCTCTATATAGCTTGTGCTGGTTGGTTTGTATACATAGAAGGTGCTAGATTTCCCTAGGGTATTTGTCTAGACAACATGACCAGCAAAGAGCCATCAAAGTTGCCAAGACTTTGATGCCACGATTTCTGGATGTTTTGCATTTGACAGTGCTATGAAGGAGCAAGCAGAAGGATTAGTGAATGACAGCAACAGTACACTGTGCTTTTTGCATGTCCATGTGTGTGATGTACCTGTGTGCCATTTTATTCACTGAGGCAGGATCTCTTGCTGATTCCATACCCCGCTCCTGTCTCTGCCTCCCAAGTACTGAGAGATTATAGGTGGGACACCATGCCTGCCCAGCTTTTGTGTGGGTGTAGAGGATTCAAATCCTACTCTTCATGTTTGCACCGTAAACTCTTTAAAAGCTGAATCATCTCCTCAACCCTAGAAATGCTAGTTTTGATTCTGGAGTTGCAAATCATGTTTCCAATCCTGACCCCACCACTACTGATCAGTCATGGCCCTGAGTAAGTTGTAAGTGGTATGCCAATTTTTATTTATTATTATTATTTTTTTGGAGACAGGGTCTCATGCAGCCCAGGCTGGTCTTGAACTCTCTATGTAGCGAAGGATGACCTTGAACTTCCGATTCTCCTGCCTCCACCTTCTAGGTACTGGGATTACAGTTATTTTTTGTTTCGTTTTTTGTTTTCAATTTTAATTTTTTTTTTTTTTACCACATATAGTTTATGTGGCATTTTAGATGGAGCCCGGGGCTTTGTGCCTGCTAGGCAAGCACTCCACCAACTGAGCTACATCCCTAACCCAGTTGTATGGCATTTTAAACATTCATTTCTCAGTCCATGAAACAGCAATAGGGACAAATAACCACTTTGTGAAAAAGGTTGTCTATATGAACTGATCTGTAACTCATCCTTTTTTCTGTTTCCCCACATACCAGTTCAGGCCTCCAGAGAGGATGAGGGTATGAAGATAATACAGTGTGCTCACCCTGGCCCTGAAAGCAAAGTGACTATCAGCTCGGAGAGTGTTATCTCCTTCCCCAGTTAGATCAGATCTAGGAAGCTGCCTGGAGCTCTGGGCAGGGTGATCAAATGCAGTCCTGTAAGAATAGTTCTGGACAGAGTCAGTATGGCCACAGAGCCCTCCAGACTGACCTCGCCACAGCCACAGGGAACCCCAAACCTGCTCCTCAGAGGGAAGGTGTGAATCTGAGGCTCACAAGTCACATCCACCAGCAACAATCCCTCTGTCCTTGGCCCCATCTTTGCTCTGTCCTCGGCAGTCTTCCCTCACAAAGAGGCCTTCTGAACCCTTGGGGCCAAGAGAGCAGTAAAAAGGCCACAAAGGAGTGGGAAGCAAAGCCATAAACCGGAGACAGAGGCATTAGCAGTTCCTCTCTGATAAGGGCTTCAAGGGCTCATAGCAGACAGTTGTGGTTTCCAAGTCTTGGTGCTGGCCTTCCAGATACTTGAATCCTTGCTTCAGAGTTCACGGGAGGGGGGGGGCGCACATCAAGGAAGAGAAACAGGGGGGCAGGAAAGAACAGAGGGGTGCACTGATCAAAAGCAAGGGGCAGGCAGGTTGTAGAAACTTCCAGGTAATAGCCCTACAGGGATGGCTAAGGTGAAGAGGCATTTCCTGTGGGCTGGCCTAACAGATCAGTTCACTTGTCTCCCCACTCAGCCAGTCCCTCAGGTAGCTGCTACTACTGTCAACCGACATTTTAAGGGACTCCGGCCTAGGGTCTGCTGCCTGATTTGTAGGGTCCAGTCCGGTATGCAGTATGGGTTGTACAGCGTGGGCTGCCATGTTCAGCAGCAGGCATTTCGAGACGGCCTCTGCAGAGCCCTAAACCTGACACGGAGTCCTCTGAAGCATGATTGGTCCTTGAGTGACTGCCCAACGGTCTACCCCACACAGCAGCCCTGTCTGGAGGAGTAGAGGTAGTGGATGAACGTTACAGTATCCTATGTAGTGGTGGCCAGATGTGAACACAGAACAGTGGAAAGACCCAAAGACTAGGTTGGTCTCCGTTCTTCTCAGCCCTTTTACGTGGTGGACAGCAGCCACCAGTTAAAGGTGAAGGATCAGAGAGGGTAAGTGCACAGTTTAAGGTCCCCCAACTGTCTCTCATGAGACAAAAAGTTTAAGATGCACTGATGATGCTGTCCTGGGGCAGGGCAAGCATTCAAGTCTGGAGGAACTGCTACATAAACATCCTCCCAGGATGGATGTGTGGGCTCTGCCATCAAGAGTTCACCTGCCTTGGGGCTGGAGAGATGGCTCAGCAGTTAAGAGCACTGGCTGCTCTTGCAGAGGACCTGGGTTTTGTTCCCAGCACCCACATGGTTGCTAACAACAGTCTGTAACTCCAGTTCCAGGGGATCCAATGCCCTCTTCTGGTCTCTGTGGGCATTGCACCATAGAGGTGCGTTCACATAAATGCAGGCAAAACACTCATATACATAAAAATTGATATTAAAATTAAAAAGAGTTCTCCTGCCTTAAAGTCCAGGGCTCAGGCCTGCCCATCTTGTGTCCTCTTTTATAACCAGGAGACTTGGTAAAACCCTGCTAGTTAGTATTTATCTCTGAATGACAGGACTAAGTGTTCACAGATCTAATCTCTGAAGCTAGTCATCTGTCCCAGGCTGGCCTCAAATTCACTAAGTAGCTAAGAATGGCCCTGAACTTCTGATCTTCCTACAGAACTCTGCAATTACAGGTATGTACCACCATGCTTAGCTTATGCAGTGCTAAGGATGGAACCCAGGGCTTCATGCATACCAAGCAAGTACTCTACCAACTGAGCTACATCTCCCTGAGCTGCTGTTTTAAAGGATCAGGGCCAACAAAGTAAAGAGGCAGTTTATTAGTTTTTCCAGTGGGCTATGTGCTCCTGTCAGCTGAACGTATACTCAAACAACTATGGTGACTATCCAGGTTGGGCTCAAAGGCCTGTGGTCCCCCTCTGGCTTAGCTCTCTGTGTGACTTAGGCCACTGGGGCAGCCCAGGTTCGCATCTGCACGAGGACAGACTTGAATGTCAGCAGCTCTGCCTGTTACTGTGACACCAGCTCTGACTGTGTGGTCTTGGGACTAGCCTTCAGGTCCAGGATTTAAGAATGATCATGCAAGTGTGGTGGATTCACACCTATAATCCCAGCACTTGGGAGGCTGAGACAAGTGACAATGATCTTACAGAGACAATGGTCTTACAGAGTAAGACCAACTAACCAACCAACCAACCAAAGAATGATAATGCAAATTCAGTCCAAGAAGTCATCATAATTCTATGAAAGAATCAGGTTTCCTAAGCGCAGAGTTAACAGTGAGTCCAGGATAGTCCATTCCCGAAGCTACTCCAAGCATTTGAGATTATATAATAGAGTTGGAGGAACTGTCTGTAAGGGATTGCTTAAGTAGATCATTTACACTGACCAAGCACTACACAGTGATTAAAAAGGCAATAGAGTTGCAATACTGGAAATGCTCTGAGATTTGCTCCAAATTGCCAGGTGCAAATTACATCTGGTATGTTCTAAATTAAGTAAAATACATAGAAAGGAAGGGCTGACAAGGACAGATGTGGAATACTGACTCATTTTCCTCATTTTCTATATTTGTGTTAGTATGCTTGTGTGTCAGCTCGCCCAACCTTTTGTGTGGCAGGGAAGAAATGATAGCTACACTTTTCACTGGGGTCCACCCTCTGCTCAGACTCAATTGATTGGCCACATTTGGACATGCTATTCACAAGCAGTCATCCTAAGCTGGCCAGTTCTGTGCCATTGAGTAACTAGTCCTACAGGGATGGTGTGGGGCGATCATCTTTTCTTTGGGGCTCAGAAATTTGGACTAAGAAACAAAGGGAAGAAATGTGCTCTAAGGAGCTGAAGGGATCTAGGGAGAGGGGGAAGGGACCCCATGAATGAGGGACTTGCAGAGGTTAGGAAGGAGCAGGGGTAAGGTGAGCAGAGGAAGCAGGCTGAGGGTGGGAAGAGTGTGCTCCAGAGACAGAGAAACCAAGGGTGGCTGCCTCAGCCTTTGTGGGGATCCAACCCCTTACCAAAGGACTTAATTCTTGTAGTGCACTCCATTTTCCCTTGCATAAAGTCTTTATGTTCTTGCAATTGAAAAAAATTAGTTTGCACTTTCCCAAATGTCTGTGTCATTGTATTACCTTTTATGAAGACCACCAAAGAAGGACTCCCTTACATCGTAGGTGACCCTACCATTTCAGGGTGTGTCCTATACCCCATCAAATCCATATGCTCCTTGACTTGTGATGGAGTTCCAGTGCAATTAGTTCATCCTACACTGAAAATATCCTAAGTTGAAAATGTATTGAATACAACTGACCTACTGTATGTATTATATAGCCCAGGCAGGGGTTGAATTTGTGATCCTCTTGCCTCAGCCCCCCAGGTACTAGGATTACAGGTGTGTGTCACCACATCTGTTAATATCATAGCTAGCCTACCTTAAGTATGTTCAGAACACTTCCAGAAACCTAGAGTTGGTCAGAATAATTAAACATAAAGCCTATTTCACAATAAAGTACTGAATACCTCATGTGATTTATTGAATGCTGTGCTGATAGAGGGAAGCAATGGTTGTATGAGTTTATTTTCACAACAGGTAAACTTGAAAACTTGCAGGTCTTATCCTTGTAAGTCTGGTGTAGTCTGTGTTTAAGACCAGCTTGGCCTAATTTTATTATTTTATTATTTATTTATTTATTCATTCATTCATTCTTTTTATATGAGTGTGGACACGCACATGCTACAACACCTGTGTGGAGGTCTGAGGAAAACTTGCAAGAGTGGGTGGGTTTTCTCCTTCCATCATGTGAATCCAAGGGATGGAACTTGAGTTGCCAGGCTTGGTGGCAAGCGTCTTTACCCACTGAGCCATCATACCAGCCCCTGCCTGCTAGCTTTTGCAAACTTTCTTCCTACCTGCCTGCATACTGAGTGAAAGAGGCCTAGGTCAAATAAGAGCAGGGGCTGAGGACAGAGCAAGGAGTGTGTGCTATTTGCCAGTCACCCAGGAACAGACCCCCCCCCCCCAGGTCTCTACCCAGGCTTCTTGGAAGAGGGCAGGCTTTCTTCTGCAGCCAGAGAAAACTGGCGTTGGAGACCTTAAGCCTGGGCTTTGGTCCCAGTGTCACCACCAAAAAGCTGTGTGAGCTTAGCCAGTCTTTATACCCTTCAGTTTTCCCAGCTGTTAAATGGGAATGAATTACTCTAAGAAAGATGAAATGAGATAATGACATCAAAGTTCACGTATACATTAAGTGTCCTGTAAATGTGTGCCTCCTTTCATCTTGGGGAACTAGGCTGTGGTAGTCCTTTTCCACTCTGCTCTGGCCTCTACCTGGGAAAATGGCCCATGGTCCTGTGGGGCTGGCAACCATCTTCCAGGCTTTTCCATGAGCAGACCCACTCTGTGTTTTGCAGACTGTGTCAACCGGCACTGCTGTCCTGGCCCAGGGAGAGTAAAAACTAATGACCAAGGCTCTGTAACCAAGTTTGGAAACATGTCTAACTCAATCCCAGCAGTCTGAGGCTGGCCTACTCCCAGCAGTGGCTTTCCAGCCACACTCTGGCCAGGGGAGCCTGGCCCACATCCCCTCCACAGCAGCCAGGACTGTTTGATCCTCAGAGCCCTGGGACTGTGACCCGCAAGCTCATCTCTCTATTCCAGAGGCTCCATTCAGAAGGTCCAGCTCAGCATGACTGGGGATGAGTTCAAGGACAGGCATGGGCTCAGTGGACCAGCAACATCAGGGAGAACTGACCTGCCCATCAGTTGTTAGACCAGGCATCCTTTCCCTGAGAGGCTAAGGGAAAGGAGCTGGGCAGAGGGGAGGCCTGGGAGACACTCCAGTCACCACTATTTATGAACCATCAGCCCCCCTCAGGGAAGAAACATGTGCCTTAGTGGAAGATGGGCCTGGGGCAGTTGGCCAAGGAGCCAATGACTTCTCTCTACTGGGTTGAAAATGGTCCCTGAAAAAAAAAATACACATAACCACCACCCAAGTACCCCACTAGAGAATACAGCATACCAGCAAAGAGTCATAGAAGGAAAGGGGATACAAATGTTTTGAGTTTAGCTATTAAGCATAGTTTCCAGAGTGTTCTCATGTCTTGAAATGAAACAGATGAAAGCAACATGTGTCAATGGTTGTAGGAAGGCAATAATGTCATCAACAGGAAATAAAGCAATTGAACACTGAAGCCTCAGCCCAGAACTTAACTCTTCTCCTGCTCATCTCCCAGGCCGTCTGTTTGGAAAACTGAAGGAGTTTCTTGCACACCGGGTCTCTACCTCTCTAAACCTTCCCCAGGGCCTCCTGGGAGCTCCCTGCAAGGATCATGAGCGTGTATCTCTTAAAGAACAATGATCTTAGGAAGAAGGGAGCCCTGGGGCTTGCTGCAGAGGAAGTAGCAGAGCCTCTCTCTGTGTGTGAAGAGGCTACAAAGCCTTGGCTGTGGACCACAGTTAAGAGTTCCTGGCAAAGACAGTGCCGGCTGCTGGCAGGGGCACTCAAAGACAGGGCCAATGTGCTGGCGCTAGAGCGGGCGGGTGGCGCCACCAGGGAGTCTGTGGGCCTCGGAGACGCTGTGCAGCCGCTGCAGATGGAGCAGGCCAGGGGCCCGAGGTCCTTCCTCATTTGATCCCTCTACCCATGCAGAAAAGTGTGGTGTGTGTGTGTGTGTGTGTGTGTGTGTACCTGCCTCTCTGGTTGACCTTAAGGAACCATGGGAAAATGATGACCTTGGGCCTAAGGAAGGAAGGCTAATGTCCCTAGCCTGGAGAGTGGCTGGAGGGAGGGGCTCTTTCTGGTCAGACTTGCTGCTCTCTTCTCTGTCAGTAAGCTCCACTGTAATGGGGATGCCTGCCTCCCTGCTGATCATATATGTCACATGCAAATAATACATAAAATCTAGACATCAAACAGGTGAAATAGATAATGTGGGATCATGGAGCAAGAGCACCTATCAGCCCAGTTTCAGGCCTGGCCTTTGAGCTCGCAGTCAAGTGTTGCCAGGCCAAGCTGTGGGCTGCATTTATCACCAGCCCTGGAATTCTTGGGCCAGTCTCAACAAATCCAGATTCTAGAGCTTTAGTTTCCAAATCAGGAGGCTAGTTTTAGGGGTCAGCAACTTAGTCCATTGGGCTTTAGACTAGCTTGGGCCAATATATCTTAAAGGGTGGGGCGCATGCCTTTACTCCCAGCACTTGGGAAGCAAGGGCAGGCGGATCTTTGCGAGTTCAAGGCCAGCCTGGTCTACATAGTGAGTTCCAGGACAGCTGGGGCTACAGGGAGACCCTGTCTCAAAAACCCCAAAAAAAAAAAAAAAAAAAAAACCAAAACAAAACACATTGCATAGAGATAAAATTATGAACAGAAATATCTCAGCTGTTCTCTCAAGGCAACACCCAAAACAACAACAATGAAAAAATTTTGGGCAAGTCTTGATGAAGGATTCTGGTAGCGGTACATTGGTCATCACTGAGAAGTATATGTATTTGGGTTGAGGGTACCCATGTGTATTAGTCAGCCTGGGGTGCCATAACCAAATGTCACAACCTGGCTAGGTCAGTTAAACAAAGAAATGTGTTTCTCACAGTTCTGGAAACTGGAAATCTAAGATCAAGCTGTTGGCCAATTTGGCTTCAGGTGAGAGCTTTCTTTATGGTATGCAGACAGCTATTTGGCTGAGTCTTTACATAGTGGAGAGAGGAGAGAGGGAGGGAGGGAGAGAGAGAGAGAGAGAGAGAGAGAGAGAGAGAGAGAGAAAAGAAAGAGAGGGTAGAGGTTGGTATGACCAGAACAAAGAAAAAAACCTAGTGCTCTGCTAAAAGTGTGTATGCCCTTGACTTTACAGGTAAATTACCTTAAAGTGGGCAGTGCGGAGCCGTGCTGGTTAGTTTTTGTCAACTAGACAGAAATCTAAATATATCTAGGAACAGGGAATTTCAGCTGAGGAACTTCCTTCATTAGATGTGGCCTTTTCGTGATTGCTAATTGATGTGGGAGGACCCAGTCCACTGTGGGCAATACCATCCCTGGACAGGTGGGCTTGAGCCGCATAAGGAAGGTAGCTGAGCAAGGCAGGGGAGGGAGCCAGTGAACAGCTTTCCTCCAGGGTCTCGCTTTCAATTCCAGTCTCTGGGGTCCTGCTCTGAGGTCCTGCTCTGGCTCCCTCAGTGATGGACTGGTACCTAAAAGTGTAAGACAAGTAATTTCCTCCCTCAAGCTGCTTTTGGCCAGTGTTTTATCACAGCAAAAGAGAAGAAAACCAGGCGAGGAGCTCTGTTATTTGAGATGTCTTTTAGAAAACTATAGTGGGACTGTTGGGGCTGACTTTAATGAGTAAGATTTAGGAAGCAAGGGCCTCGTGGGAGTCCATTGCAATAAGGTAAGAGATAGTATTTATTTAGATATTCTCATTTTAGTTCAGCTACTGTCTCATATTAGGCTCCCCAGAAACTGACCCTGGCATGGGAAATAATTTGAATTCTTCGGAAATAGTCTCAGGAAACAAAGCAAAACACAAAAACAAACCTGTAGAAGAGTGAGGAAGTGGAAGGGGACATAGAGGATGAGCACGGTGGACATGATACCCCACAGAGGGTGTCTTTGGTCCAGTCCACCAGGAAATCAGTGGCCAGCAGCCTCTCACCATCATCCTCCCCAGGGGACAAAGGAGCTAGAGGGCTGGTACACTGCTAGCCTCTGTCAGCCACTGGTTACTGCCTATGGCGAGGTGCTATGGCAGAGATGCTTGATGCTAAATTGCAGGCTAGGTGGGTTCTAGTAACTTCTACCAAGGATGCAGGAGAGAAGTCAAGATAGAAGCCTGAAGAAGGCAATGCCAGAGTGGGGTGAGGGTCCTCAGGCAGAGCCCAAGGGCGTCTGCTGCCTTGCAAGGTGGTTCATGGGGCTTCCTGCACATCTCCTGAACATCAGTCTCAGCCATATTTCCCTAGCCAGGAATGGGCATCTGGGAAGAACTTGAATGGTTCAAATGTGGAGTGTTGAGCAAATCCCCAAACCAGACTGCTGTGCCAGCTCCATTTCCAGGACTAGGATGACCTTGTATCTCCAAAGACTCCTCCTAGGTGGGAAGGGGCAAGAGTTTTGGCAAAGAAAGGAATGCTGCCCCATACTGACCTCATCAGTTACGTGTGAACCACATCAATAGCCACAGTAGGGCTTTGCCTCTAGAGCTGGGGCCCATTCAAAGGTTGCCACTGACTGGTTAAGTGAACACAGGGTAAGGTCCAATCCCCATCCACGGTGACTCAGTGCCCCTTGTCTCCACAACCAGGATGGCCCTGCCCATCCTGCTCATCTCCATGACTGTTACAAGGATAAAAGGGGGATTCCAGCCTGGGCAAGTTCTCCAAGAATGTGCAGGGCATGTTGTAAACCCACAGCATACCCTACTTCCTAAGTGGTGAGTAATGTCAGATGAGGGCAAGCAAGGGGAAAGCGATATTCACTTCCTATCCCCTGCAGGTCAAAGATGCCCTGGCAGACTTCATGAAAGATGAGAAGGGGCACAGACTGGAACTTTGATCTTGAAGGCCCCCAATGCTTGACAGAGACCTTGGTCCATCTCTACAGCCACACATATCACTAGGGCATGGGATCTCCACCCAAAATGCAATTAATCACCAAGCACGTGAGTTACCTCTTCAGAAGAGGATAGAGATCAAAGGCAAATATTCAAAGAGATTTCCAACGCCAGCTCCCTGTCCACCCCACTCAGCATGTGACACTAAGCATGTCCGCTGTGCGTTCTGCCCCGCCCTCCAGGCCAGGCCAGTCAGAGCCATTTAGCTTTCAAGTTAATCTCTGTTACTGGAAGGCAGGAAGACACCATTTTTCTCTTAGAAGATCAGCACCTTGGATATTGTGGCTTAGGGGACCCCATCTGGTTCGGTGTAAAGCTGCCTCTGCCTATGGCTTTTGTCCCTAAACCCTTTAAGGTCCATCCACCTCTATATTCCTGGAACTTCATGAAGGTCATAGCATGCTTGTCCTTCTGCATGTTTGATAGATCCTCAAATACGGTATGTCCTTCCAAAACACTTAAGTCTATGGCCCAGTCCCATTTACAAAGCCTAGCTGTCTTGGGTCTTCAAGGTTGCAAGACAAAAGTCAGAACTCTGACTATAACCCCTGAACTGTCTAGGGAGCCTGTGTCACTTCTGCCAGCTCCTCTGTCAGAACTTGGGACCCCAGTTCCCCGTGGGAAACTGAGTGAGGAGGTTGTGAGCTTATAGCTTGCTCTAGGCTGGCTGTGATTTCTCTGGTACCCAGTATCTTCATCAAAACCCTCATCTGGTTCAGTGTAAAGCTGCCTCTGCCTATGGCTTTTGTCCCTAAACCCTTTAAGGTCCATCCACCTCTATATTCCTGGAACTTCATGAAGGTCATAGCACACGCAGGTGTCCTTGGTGTTTGATTAGTAAGTGGCTATTTTCAATACACACTCCCAGAGCAACCTGGGACCTAAAAGCTCTAAGATGTGGCCCAGTTGACCTACTAAAAATGGCCAGCATGCTGGCTCATATCTGTAACCTCAGCACTCTGGAGGCTGAGGCAGGAGGATTGTGAATTCTAGATCAGCCTGAACTATATGGCAAGACCTTATCTCCAAAAGAAAAAAATGAGGTGGGGGGGCGCTGGGGACATGGCTCAGTTGCCAAAGTGTTTGCTGCCCAAGCATGAGACCTGAATTCAGAGCCCCAGCACACACATACAAAAGCAGACACAGTGGCTTGCACTGGAGAGACAGGCAGAGGCAGGAGGATCCCTGGGGCTTGCTGGCCAGTCAGTCTAGCTGAATCAGTGAGCTCCAGGTTCAGTGAGGGACCCTGTCTCAAAGACTGAGGTGGATAGTAATTGAGGAAGACACCCAATGTGTACTTCTGGCCTCCATATGTGCACACACACACACACACACACACACACACATCACAGAGTACAGAGCAGAGTCTGGACCTGAATGCACATTGCCTCACTTCAAAGTCTACACTCTTCTAGTACACCACACATCTTTGAACTAAGACATCTGGGTTATGACATCAAATAAACAAATAAATAAATAAAAATAAATAAATAAATAAAACGTTAGTAATGCTCATGTTCCCAGCTTTCAGTTTCACACATGGCCTAGTTCTGTCTCAGAGCCAAGGACTCACGACCCTGACCTCAGCACATCTTTGCTGACGAGGGGTTCTGGTAGGAGCATTCAGGAGGTTTATGTGCACGCAGCTTCCCAGAGAGGACAGACCATGCTAAGCATGTTTCTGATGACCTCACGCTTTCTCTGAGTATGAAGTCTACTGGGTGTATATAAATTATCAGAAGAATTTTCAAATTTTAGATTTGATTCTGGAATAAAATCATACCATGTTTCCCCGCTTGGCTACACTGAAAGTCCATCATAATTTTTCAAGATCAAATCATCAGGAACTGACCAAGCCTAATTTGGAAGGCGCAAGAACTATTAGTAAAGTGTGTGCTTTGTTAGCACGAAGACCAGCATTAGAGTCCCAGAACCCACGTGAAAAAGTTGGACATGGTATGTGGGTATAATCCCATTGCTGGGAAGGTAGACACAGGTAGATCACTTGTGTTTCCTGGCCAGCCAGCAGCCTATCTGATGAGCTGCAGGCCAGCGAGAGACCCTGTCTCAAAAAAGTAGATGGTACCTGAGGCTGTCCTTTGACCTCCACATGCACAGACGCACATACCCACCTGCATACACATAAACATACACATATACATACAACTAAAAAAATTTTGGTAATATGACAAGTGACCAAGGAGAGTGTGCTTTGTCCAGCATACAGAAAGTACTAGTGCTTCAAGCAGTCAGGATTTCTTTCCTAGATTATTTATTTTAAATTTTATTTTATTTTCAATTATGTGTATATGCGTTTGTGTGTGAACATTTCCATGTGTGAATTCGGGTGCCAGAAGCATGGGGTCCCCTGGAGTGGAGTTACAGGTGATCATAAGTCACCTGATATGGGTACTGGGAACTGAACTCCCGTCCTCTGTAAGAGCTGTGTGTTCTTAGCCACCGAGCCATCTCTCAGGCTCCCAGGCAGTCATTTCACCAGCTACAGGGGACCAGTCCCTTTTCAGGGGACAATGTGATCTCTTATATTCCAGGAACAGTTGGTTAAAGTTGTGAACAACAACATATCTTTGGGCCTGGTGACACAGACCTGTAACCCCAGTTTTCTTGGGAGGTTGAGGCAGGAGGACTGCAAATTCAACTCGAAGGGCACTGGGGATGTGACTCACTGACACAGCAGTTGCCTAGTATGCACAAGGCTATAGGTTTAACCCCCAGCTGCACATGAAGAAGCAAAAGAAAAAAGAAAGGACCGGAAGTCACAGGCATTCAAGGTGCTAAATTCTAGGAGCCACTGGTTTTCCGACACAGTTATTCTGAAGAGGGCTGGTGGCTATAAGCCAGCAGGTCTCTGCAGGAGAGGAGGCTGCGGAGGAGGCTCCTGTCCCTCTTCTGGCCTCCCCTCAGGTCCAAGTTCTGCTCCAAGAGTTCCCTTGTGACTTCAAGTACTACAAAACCTTTTGCCAGAGTGAAGGAAGGTTTTGGGCAAGGAATAAGAGGAAGGACTGCAGGTGGACCAGGCCATGAAAGGTAGTCTCAGGCCAGCAAGTGATCCATGCTCCCAAGAACTGGGACCAGCCCTCTGCCCCCTGAAGGAATGTGGGCGAACACTTATGAAGCCTTCCTCTGTGTGTCATGCACTGTGCCAGTCCTGGTTGACCCACAGTGCTTTTCCTGGATCCTTGAGGACTCCAGAAGTGCTCTGCAGAAGCCCAGAAGAAAGGCTGGGGTGTGCAGACGTGTGCTGGCAGGGGTGACGGAACTCTAGGAACTTCTCCCCAGCCTCCCGAATAGAAAAGCCTGGAATAAGGTCAGAGAGTCTTGCCCTACGACCTGCACAGGGACACAGGCTATAACTGCCCAGGGCAGCTGCTCAAGTGTGGAGTCCATTTCAAAGGCCTTTTGTTAAACCTCCAACAGCCAAAAGGACTGCCCAAAGCCGTTCACTGGGAAGGCTGGGCAATTCCAGTGACCTGGAAGACTATCAGGCTCCCTTTAGTCCTGGAGAATGGTGACCCTTAAGCTGGGCTGTCAATGTAGTAAATCAGGGGCTGTGACCCAAAGGGCCTAATGACCAAGAGGAGGTTCCCTCCACCCTCTACTGAAGGAGCACAGACAGGTGTGCAGAAAGTAGGCAACTGAGAGGCTCAAGAGGATGTTGGGTTTCCCTGGGGCAATTTTCCAGTTCAATGCATCCTCTGCACCCCAGGTCTTATCTGCTTGTGGGAGTCAGAGCCCTGCCTGGGGTTGTGGCTCTGCTACTTTCAATTTACTGATGATTTCCTGTTTGAAACACTATCCTTTCATTCATAAGATAAGATGTTGGTGTGGTCCCCAGGCCTGCTTCTCTGTGAAGGGCACCAGAGGCATCTCAGAGATGCAGCAAGGGTGGAGAGGGGAAGCGCCTGATGGTTTAGGTCCTCCTCCCAATTCTTCTGTCCCCAGATGGCTACAGGGTGGACTCGGGTACCCTTATCCTTCAGAAACCCTGAGCTGCTCTGCAAAACCTGTCCTAGGAGTTTTGGTGTCAACCCAGGCCAGCTGGTACTGAGCAAGGGCCTGCTTTTCTCTCCCAGATCTTGCCCTTTGTATGCCTCTCCATTTGATTTGGATTCTAGATTGCCATCAGGAAGTGGTGGGGTTCATCAGGACCTTAGATCTCCTCCCCTCCTCCCTAAGATCTAGGGTCTATGGTTCCATAAGCAAGTTTGGGGTGAGCAGCAATCACTGCCATCCACAAGGGGGACACTCTCAGGCCCAGATTGCTGGCAGGTTCCAGGCCAGGCTGGAGTGTTACCTGGAGCTTTGAAGCTCAGAATGACTCCAGACTGGCTTCTACAGTTGGTGGCTACAAATGTTAATAAAATTAAAGCCACCTGAGAGTTCAGCCTGGCAATCCTTTGAAAGCAAGTCTGTGGTGGGTTATTACCCTCAATTACCTAGTTGTCTACTCTCTTAGCTTGGGGTTAAACTCTTAACTCTTCCCTTTGAAGTCATTATCCTTTTATCTATGACTGGACCAAGGAATCTCAGGACAATAATCAATGGAAACTTCATAAGAATAGAAGAGCCAGGAGGGGGAAAGGTGTGAATATCTTTAATGGGGGCATGACTCAGGGCAGAAGAGACTGTGTCCTCAACTTGAAAAAAGGAAAAAAGAAAGGGAGTAGGGACAAGAACAACTTCCCAACAAGTAATTTTCAGATCTTCTGGAAAATGAGGAGAAAGGGATAATTTGGGGCCCTGATCAGAGAGGTGCAGCCCTCATCAAAGGAGAAGAGAAAGTAATGAAGCAAAAGACACAATTAAAGAATGGATTTAATTAGGGCTTTGATGTCTGACATGGTGCGTGACACTTCAAGGGGGCAGGGGACTATAGTGCTCATGCACCAGGAAATGGTTTGTTAAAATGATCTGTCCCCCAAAGAGGCTGTGGAAGGAGAAGCCTTCATCCCTGCCTCTCCCACCAGAAAGGAAAGTTGGGTTCACTTGGAGTCTTGCTAAGCAGGAAAAAAAAAAAATCCTAACTCTTTTTCTCTTCAAAACTCTGGATTCCCGGAGGCAGCCACTGTTTCAGAATCATTAAGCTGCCTCCTTCTCCTTGTTTAAAAAAGAAAGAGGAGAGGCGGGAAAGGGAAGAAAAAAACGGTGTGTGTGTGTGTGTGTGTGTGTGTGTGTGTGTGTGTGTGTGTGTGTGTGTGTGTGTGTGTGTGTGTGTGTGCGCGCGCGCGCGCGCATTAACTTTGGAAATGTGTGTTTCATTTCTCCTTTTCATTTAATCCCATTTGGAACGCTTGTCTACACAGGGAAGATGAAAACGCCAGGGGAAGAGTCTTTCTCTGCAGTTTCCCAGTGGCGCTACAAGGAGCGATCCTGGTAATGAGGCACAGCTCCCCGGTTGCGGGTGCAAGAGTCACTCTGCCAGGCGCCCGCACCTCTGCGCCACACACATACACACGTGCACAAGTGCGGCCAGCCCAGGGCTGCAAGGCTCACGTTTTGTCCTGTTACAACTCCCCCAGTCCTCATTAAAAAAGGAAAGAAAGAAAGACTAAAATAAAAACTCCCTTTATTGTGCGCAACATCTGGAATGCTCCCTTCTCCATCTGCTCTGGGCCGTGACTGTTTTCCACCACAAAGTCGTCGTCTCCTCCGCACTGTGTCACCGAGCTGGGGGCTCTGGGCGTCTGGTCCAGGAAGTTTGGGAGGGGTCAACTAGGCTGGTCTCTGGCTGCTGGATGTGGGGTCTAGGGGTTCTTCCTGGGTTCTGGGGCCTGGGCTTCTTGGTGCTCTGTTAGGGATGTCCTTCAACTTTGCAGGCAGGAAGCAAAGCTGTTCACTAGGGTTCCTGGGACTCAATGGAAGCACCAGGTGCTAGCTAGCAGGCAGGACGAGCTGCAAGGAGAACCTCCACCCCATCCCCACCCGGGGCTGGGGCTTAGGATATCCGATTGGAAATGAGCCTATTGGGTTTTTTGCTTCCAAATGGCCCCAGTCTTGGATTTACTTTATCTACACACTGAGCTAGCCAGCACTCTGGAAAGGGGGTGGGGTACAGGCAGCGGTTGAAAAGTAGAGTGGTTTATGTGAAAAGATCAAAATGTTCCTCATACTTTCCCCAAAGGCCTAGGGCTCTTTTTCTCCCAGGGACTGAACTTTTTCTCTGAGCGAGTAATCCTTTAAACCCTCAGCCCTCATTTCTTTTAGGCCACTCTTCCATTTCTTGGATTTAAAGGAGGCAGAGGGGTCACAGATGTGGGCACGCCACTCAAAGGGAACCATGGGGTGCACACATCTAGCTTTTCCAGATGAGGGATGGAGCGGAGACAGAGACGGGCTTCCCAGCTGAGAGGGCCTCGTGCTCAGACCCAACCAATGAGAAGCCTCGGAAATGTAAGATGCTAGGGCAGCTGTTGGGGTGGCAGATGGGCTGTGATAGAGATTCTCAGGAATACGTGTACTGAGCTCAAGGTGCGAACAGTGGAGGGATGCGTCTGCTCCCAATTAACGTCAAGGCTAACGTTAGCTTAACAAAAACAAACTTCTTCGAATCCAGCGTAATTATTGTAGCTACATAAAAGCTGCTTTATAATACGATTTGTGCAGGGCCTGGAGGAACTTTTACTTGGACCGGAGGGTGTCGTTTGCCTTCCTGCCAGAAAAACAACTATTCAACATTCAAAGAAGAAATGAAAGATGTAAAAAGCACCGTAAGCCTGAATCGGCGCACGTTCGGAATAACTGTAATCTCTCTTCACTGCTTTCCTCTTGAGAGTGTTTTTCTAATCTTTGTATATTAGAAAATAAGATGCTTGGGGATGTTTACAGTAGGTGAGGGAGGCATTATGGAGGGGCTGGCTTTAAAGAGGGTTCACAAATGCCCCGGTTACTCTAAAATATTTCTGAGCATGTTTTAGTGTTCTGTCCTCCCAACAGGAAGATATGACACGAAGTATATTTTTAATTGTCACTTTAGGAAAATCTAATCTTGGCTTCTGATAGGTAACAACGATGGGCCTGGTTGGGCAGTAAGCTGGAGTGGGGGCAGCCTTGGGCTGGTGCCAACCGTGGGCTGGTAAGGGAATCTTGAACACTTTGGAGGTCAGGGATTGGTGCAATTTTTTGTGTCACTTATCCGTATTTCTCCTTGGGAAAGTGCCAGTATTTCCTCTTTGAATTCTGGAGGGTTTTGTTTGTTTGTTTGTTTATACAATATATTTCTGCAGCTGGGGAGGATGGGTACCAATTGAAGTTAAACCTGAATTTGCCAAGAGATTTTTTTTTTTTTTTTCCCACAAGGAGCTGCTGGCCAAAAAGAAGTCTTACCTTAGGAACCAAGATAAAGGTTTACCTTTCTTGTTGCTTTCAGAGAGGAAAGCTTTGTGTGAGATGAGAGAAGGTGTCCGAGACAGGCTCCTACTTAGGGTGGATTTGCTGCAGGCATTTAAGGGCCCAAAGCCGGGGATACTTAATAAGCCTCTACCAGTGCCTGGCCTTAGAGCAAAAACAGGCCTTGGTCAGTGTTCACAGGATGGATGCCTTGCCTTCTTCTGTTACCTGGCCTCATGTTGGAAGGGACAAATATGTATGTGTGACAGACAATTCTGTTGGAGGAGGGGACACTCCAGAATGCTTTTCACTCTGACAAAGACAAGAATGAACTTCAAGCTCACAGACCCTGGGGTATATCACACCTAACTGCTCCCAGGGATCCTAGAGCTGGTTTTCTTGTGTATTAAGTGTAGCCTAAGACAGCTTCACTCTGGCACAAATTGTCTGAAGGTAACTTTGCTGAAGCACGTTACTCAGTGTCTCCATGCCTCAGTTTAGTAGTCTGTAAGGGGAGAGTGAATGGCTCCTCTCTTAGAACTGCTATGGATATTAGAAGAGGTATATTGTCTTTTTTTTTGTGTGTGAGTGACAGGGTCTCCCTGTAGCCCCAGCTGGCCTGGAACTTGCTATGTAGACCAGGCTGGCCTTGAACTCACAGAGATTTGCTTGCCTCTGCCTCTCAAGTGCTGGGATTAAAGGCGTGTGCCACCACGCCTGGCAGTATACTGTCTTCTTAAAAAGCACTTTATTACTTTTATGTGTATGAGTATATTGCCTGCATGTGTGTAAATGCACCTATGTTGTAAAATGCCCTCAGAGGTCAGAAGAGGGTGTCAGATCCCCTGGAATTGGAGTTACTGACAGTTGTTAGTCGCCATGTGGGTGCTGGGAACTGAACACAGGTCCTCTGCAAAAGCAGCCAGTGATCTTAACCACTGAACCAGCTCTCCAGCCCAGAGGTATAGTATCTTTGACACACTGTGGCACACATGAGGTGTACATATTGTTATTTTTCTAGGACTTCTCCTCTGAGAACAGAACAGGTGGGAATGGATTTCTTAGTTCCTGAGACTGTGAGCTGTCCGAGAGCAGAAACTCCTTCTCTGTTTTCTCAGTTTTCTAGCACAGGGAGCATCACAGAATTGCTGTTGGCCACAAGAAGGTGAGGGAAACAACTACGGCATCCTCACTTTACAAAAGTGGTCTCATAGGATGGTTAAAATGGAATGTTGAGTAGTTTTATTGAACAGAGGTTATCACACTTAAGGTGCAGGTTTTGAACTCTGCAGTGTATTAAATAGCAACACCTGCTGGTTGAGCACAGAAATGCAACCCAATTCTATTAGACATTGTTGGCCATTAGACATTGTTGCCCAAAGGAAAAGGAAGGGCAAATTCAGGGTGGGAGAATCCTTGACTCTCCATCAACAGAACAGGAAACAGTAGGTGAGAAAGACATTTCTACTTAAGAAGAGTCAAATGCTACCAAGCTCTCAACTTCTGATAGAACATACCCAGGGGCATCTGAGCTGAAGGAGTGTCTGCTTGCCAGGCAGTTCTCATAAATTTGCTTCCATCTGCTCTAGCTAGATGTTCTGAACTCTGTGACCTTTCATAAGAAATGAAATGACTGGTGGGTCCCACTTGCCTGCCAGCAGACAGTGGCTCTGGTCTTACAATGGGAGTCGGGGGAAAAGGGATCTACCCTCACAGGTAGATCCAGCTGAATCCCCACACTTGTCTTAGCCATGGTGCCTGGGAGGATGGCTATGCAGGCAGTTTGATGAGGCTGTCCACCTGCTTGTTTTGGCTACTGTAGTGTGTGCAGGGATGCAGTGCCAAGGACTGAAATCCTACTAGAGTGAAGGACACACCTGCTACAGTGCTCATTCTCTCTGTGTCAGGGCCACCTGAGCAGGTGAGTAATACTCATCACCACTGACTAGCTGTGGGGTCTTGGCCAGCTCATTTAAATTCTCTGTCAATCAGTTTCTTCTGTAAAGTGAGGGAGGAACTAGATCATCTCCAAAGCCTCTTTCAGTAAAAAAATCTAGGCATCCTGATCCTAGAAGAAAAGAAGAGACAACTGCCGTCACTGTGCATAAACACAGCACCGCCGAAGAGCAGTGATGAATCTTCTCACTGTCTGTCACAATCCCGCTCTGCCACATAACTGAATCCATACACGCATGTCTTCCCTATCAAAAGCCTGATCCCCCCTCTCGAGCATCTCACCACTGCTGGTGCCATCCCCATCTGGCAGGCAACTTATTAGAGCTGCCAACGCACCAAGGCCTTGATGCCACGCCTGTCCCTTGACACGAAAGGAAACAAGTCGGGTACATGACAGCACATTCTCTGGTGTCTGAAAAGGGAAGGAGGCAGCCGGGCCATGTGAGGTGGGTTTAAAGACAGGCAGAGTGCTTTCTCAAGGACAGCTACACGGATAGCAAGCACAGTGCGAACTCTTGCCTCCTGAAGTTCATTGCCTTTGTGGGCTCCTGATAGCCGCCTGATGTCACATAGCTGCTTGCTTAACATCAGGGAGTTTTCTGGGAGCTGCTGAACAGCATCTGTTCCCACATCTTTGGAGAAGATGATCACATATGAACCTTGCCATCTTGACGTTTTTGTAATTATTATTTCTCTTCTCCACTGAAATGGAAATGTCTTTCCTCCTACCCTGTTTTACTGGACCATCCTGTAGGGTAGATCTTCTGTTCCAAAAAAGTGACACTGTTTGGAACAGTTGGAAATATCTTTAAAGGAACAGTTCATCCATTCAGCTAAATAGGAGTCAACTCCCCTAGAAATAACTTCCAAAACTTCTTTAGAGTATGACATTTTCAAAGCAAAATTCTTTTCTTTTTTCAAAATACCACAAGCAATGCATTGAGTTCGGGGAATACTGCCTGCCAAACTTCAATTTTTATATTTAACCTTTCTTCTTTTTTAACGTCTTGCAAAAACATGCTTGAAACTCTTCAAAAGCCTTTCAGCTTGAAAGTTTGGGAAAGTCTTAGTGGATTGAACCTTCAGTTCTCCGCTGGCTTCCCTGAAGCTTCCCTCCCCACTCCTTCTGTTAAGGGGAAAGATTATTGCCTGTACACCAAATAAGCTAGCCTGGGAATGGGCCGGGCATGTGGTGCTGGCTGCTGACCTTAACATACACACTACCTGGATGACTCATTATCAGCTCCTAACCCAACCCAACTGGCTTTGAATTTATAATTTTTCTGCCATAGCTTCCCAAGGAATTCTGGGAGTATAGGCATGAACCACTATGCCCAGTTCCCAACGTGTCTTTTAAAAAGAGACTTCATAGGTTCTGGGACCGTTAAAAGTGAGACCCTAAGACCATGGCTATGATAGAAATATGACACTGAACATAGCACACAACCTTTGTATCAGGACAAATCAGTATTGTGTTGGCAAATACAGCTAGAGAATGGAAAATATATGCATAAAGTGGAACTAGTGGTTTGTCTAAGAACTGAACTTTTAGTTGTTATTTATTATTTTTATTTTATGTGTATGCATGTATTGCCTACATGTAGGTAAGTGCACCTGTGTCGTGCAATGCCTGCAGAGGACAGAAGAGGCTGTTGGATCTCCTGGAACTGGAGTTATGGACAGTTGTTAGCTGCCATGTGGGTGCTGGGATTTGAACCCGGGTCTTCTGAAAGAACAACCAGTGTTCTTAACTGCTGAGCCATCTCTCCAGCCCCAAGAACTGAACTTTTAAAGAGGTGTTGGTAAAATACTTGTTAGAACAGGGAAATTGGATTAGTGGTGATGCTCTGGGCATGATGTCCTTTGCCCCCTCCCCCCAAATCATCTTGTTCTATTTTTTCCTGGGGCCCAGCAAAGCACTCTCTGCCCAAACATCAGCTCCCTAATCTTATTTTCTTTTTCTCTGGCATGTATTTTATTAACCCATTTTCTCATTTACCCACTCTGAATAGCTCAGTGGGTAGCATCCTTCTTAGAAAGTGAAAACCTCCTTGGAGATGCTGCACTGGAGCAGAAATGCACACAAACCCCCATCCCAGTGCAGGGGAGAAAAGCCCCTGCTGTAATCCTGTCTGGTGAATCCACACATTGTATTCCAGCCTTCCAGGAGCACACAGGCCTGATTAAAACGCGGGCCGCCAAGGAATGCAGCTGGCAACAGGCTGGCAGCTTGCAAAGTGATTAATATCGAGGTGGAGATGAAAAGCAGGCTTTCCAGTCTAGGGCCAAAGGCAACTCGTCCCACAAATCTGACACCTGGCAACAGACTACTGTCCTCAAACTGATGAGTCCAGAGCTGATGGTCTAGTGCAGCATGTGTTGGAGGCTGCATCTTAGGTCAGCCATGGAATTGGGATCAGCCAGGTGATCAGAGTTAGTTGTGCCACTATCTTGGTTTAATGGCCATGAACAACCACTTCCCTCTCAGAGCAATGCATGTGGGTAGTCCTGAGCAAGTGTTTATACTGTACGGGGAGATTGTGAAGAACTGTTGGACAGTATCTAGTCCTCTGTCCCCTGGATTAGAGATACAGCTATGAGGACTGGAGAGATGGCTCAGTAGTTAAGAGCATTGGCTGCTCTTGCAGAGGACCTGGTTCAATTCCCATTACCCACATGGCAGCCAACAACTGTTCATAACTCCAGTTCAGTTCCAGGGGAATCTACTGCCCTCTTCTGACCTTCGTGGGCACTGCACAACATGTGTGCACTTACACATACGCAGGCAATACCTACATATAAAATAAAAACAAAAAATATTAAAAAGATGTGGACACGATACCTTTATTGCAAAGGCAGAGCTTTACAGGTGGGGTTCTATTTCTTTAAATTTTTTTTCATTTATTGATTTTTAATCTGAATTTTTGAGTAGTTCTATTTCTGTTTAACTTCCCATTTTGACTCCTAGCAGGGTCTATTCCACGTTCCCTGCAAAACTGAGAAAAGGGTGGAGGCCAATGGAGTCCTTCAGGAAATAAGCTGACCCAATCCAGTCCAATACCACTGAGTACCTGCCACATGCCTGTCTGTGTCAAGCTAGAAGACACATGTTCAATGCCACGCCTCACCAGGGAAATGCAAATTAATGCCATAATTAGCTAACCCTAGACATATACCATTAGGGCTTAAATTCCTAAATTTGACAATAGCATGTGTTGGCAAGGATGTAAAGCAAGAGGAACTCATAATACATCGTGGATAAGAATGTAAATTGTTCAACCACTTCAGAGTCTTGGTTAGCAATATCTACTAAAGCTACACATACATGTGTCCTAGGTCCCAGTAATTCTACTTCTGGTTTGTGGCTGGAAGAAATGATGGCACATATTTACCAAAAGACATGTAAAACAATAGCCCCAAACTGAAACTGAAAGCAACCTAAATACCCATCAAGAGGTATATATATGAAGGAAATGAGCTACTGGTACAAATAATATAGTTAAAACTCATAGATGTTATATCGAACAAACCAGGCCCAAAATGATACATACACTGTGTGTCTCCATTTATATGAAATGGAAAAACTAGTAAAACTAACTGTGATAGAAGTCCCATTGGTAATTATCTCTAGTGTTAAGAACTGGCACAGAGCCTTCCAGAGTAATGGAAACAGTTGGCACCTTAATCTGGTAATGATCACAGAGGGACAGGCAGATAAAACTGAGTAAGCTATACACATAAAATTTGTAATCTTCATTGCATGAAAATGATACCTTAAAAACATTCCCCAAACATTGATTTTGTTTTCTTATATATTTTCTTGGTTTCTTAAACAGATCATAAATTCTTCATTACAAAACTACGTCTTACATTGACAAATATCTATTACTAAAAACAAAACAACTTGCATGTGGTGGCTCATATCTGTAATCTCAGCACTTGGGAGGCTGAGGTGGGCCAGCATGGAGTACAGTGTGAGACCCTGCCTCAAAAAGAAAGCAAAGCAAACCTTAAAACAAAACAAACACCTATGTGAAAAACCGCACAGAATTAAATACACAGATGACAGACAGCTGGACACACATACCACACACACACACACACACACACACACACACACCGTGCTCTTCAAGCCACGCTGCAGAAGCAGCGGGAACATGTGGAGGGGAAAGTGGCTAACTCATTTGAACTCATCTGAATGGAAGCTGCCATTTGCTTTTCCCATGATTCATAGATGACCCTTTGCCCTCTGGCCCCCAGCATTTCTGATGAGAAATCTGCATTTGCTCTTAGCCTTGTTTTCTTGCTAATGTCCCTGCTCTGGTGGCTTGCTCAACAGTCTCTGATGTCTCCTGGTGTGGTTTCCTTGGTAGCATTTACTGTTCTGTGTGGGATTTAATGAACTTCTTTGATTTGTAAGTTGGTGGTTTTCACCAAATTTAGTCAACTTTCATCCGCTATTTCTTCAAGACCGTTCCATCTTCACTCTTTCTCTGGTTCTTTTTAATTACACAAATGTCAGACTCCATGATTTTGCTCCAGAAGTTACGGAGGCTCTGTTCATTTCTTGCACCGTCTTTTGTCTTTCTTCTAATTTGGTGTCTTCTGTGGATTCACTGTCAAGTTCACTGACATTTCCTCTCTATCTCCAGTCTGCTGTCAAGTCCCCCCCAGTAAAATCTGCATTTCAGATATACTTTCCTGTTCTAGAATTTGATCCTTAATTTTCATTTTTTGCTTTTTCTTCTCAGATTCCTCATGTAAAAAAATCATTTTAGTCAGCCTATCTAGAGTCCCTTGTTTTAGGAAGATCAGCTCTTCCTCACCTATCAGCAATCAGTTGACAATATTTCTTCAGATAAAATTGGGGTCTGCTGTTCATTTTCCCAGTTCTGTGCTGGGTTACTGTCTGCCTGAGTTTACATGGGACTTGTGAGTGCTGACACCATTGCCATAGAATAATATGAGCAGGTTGCACTGGGGAACAGCTGGGGACACTGACGACACAGTGGGCCTTCCTTAACAGGGATGACAGAGTATATGGGCTCCACTGGGGGGCTATGGAAGGGGAACAGGGTATAAAGATGATTATGGAAGGGGAGAGGGGATGGGAGAATAAAGATGATTAAGATTATTTGAGATGTTCTGTATAAAATATACAAAATATTCAATAAAAACAAAATTTTAAAAAATTATTTTAATTTTTTAATTTTATTTTTTGAGACAGGGTTTCATTATGTAGCTCCAGCTGGCCCGGAACTCACTATGTAGACCAGGCTGGCCTCAATCTCACAGAGAGCCACCTGCCTCTGCCTCCCTAGTGCTGGGATTAAAGACATGGGTCACCACACCTAGCATAGAGTCCCCATTTAAAAATTCATCATGACTATCTTTTCCTTTAAGTCCTTGAACATATTTATAAAGATGGCTTTAAGACCCATGTCTACTAATCAAGCATCTGAAGCACTGTGGGGTCCGTTTAGTTTGGTTGCTTTTGCTTTTGGCTAACATCTTATTTCCTTTCACATCTTGTAATCTGTTTTTTTTTTTTTTTTCCTCCTGCCTGTCTGTGTGCTTATCTGTCTATCTGTCTTCCTTTCCCTCCTTTCCTTTTGTTGAGTCTTGTTACATAGCTCAGGCTGACCTAAATTCATGTTCTTTCTGCCTTATCCTCCAAGTACCGGGATTGCCACCATACCTGGCCAGTGATTTTTAAAAACTGCTCTCTATATATTGTTTTTGTTTTGTTGGTGCTTCTAGGGATCAAACCAGGGCCTTATTCATGCAAAGAGTGTGCTTTACCACTCAGCTGAACTATGTCCATAGTCTATAATGCTATAGAGACTGGATCTTATGTTCCTTTGAAGATTATAGTATTTTTTTCCCCAAGAAGGAAACTCGATGTAGCCAAACTCCAGACTCTTTTTGTGTGTGATAGCATTGCTGAAAATATCTGCTCTCCTTCCAACTATTGTTTTCTGTGGCTGCTTGGGGTCTCCCCATATATGGATAGTTCAGGGATCAGCCAGGAATCTGAAGATAGTTCATAAGCAGATTTTGAAGCTCCCTGTCTATGGCTCCCTCCTCTCTCTCTCTCTCCCTCCTCTCTCTCTCTCTCTCTCTCTCTCTCTCTCTCTCTCTCTCTCTCCATAGCCATTTAGCAGCTCCAACCCTGTGAATTCCTTTGTCATGTAGATTAAAGAGTGTCCTTAGAGGAAAGCCCGCATAAACACGTCTCTCAGTAAAGTTGCCTTCTGCCAAAGGTTGAACGTGCTCCAGTTTAGCCACTTTCCAGTGGCTCATTTAAAAAACAAAACAAAAACAAGTTTTGTCAAGAGTTTAATCATTGTTACCTCTCAGATGGGTAGTTCAATACAAATCACTTCACCATTATCAGAAGTGGAGCCTGATGCAACCTTTGTGGTCTTTACCACTTCTTAATCTTTTTTTCCACTTAAACAGGGTCTCTCTGTGTAGCTCTGAGTGGCCTGGAACTCACAATGTACACCAGTCTGGCCTTGAACTCACAAAGATCCACCTGCCTCTGCCTCCTGAGAGATACCTCTTAATTTTTTATAGAGTGAGCATCTTCCTTTTGTCCAGAAGAACAAGAAAAATTGTGATGTGAAGGTGATTTTCATGCATTGGACCATCTGAGTATGTATGTGGATGTGGTGGTTGCAAGGAAATGGTATCCAAAATTTCTTTTGTGTGTATGTATTTATGTATATGTACATATGTGCACACATGCATGTACTACAGGCCAGAAATCAACCTTATGTGTCATTTCCCAGATACTGCCTGCTCATCTTTTTTTTTTTTTTTTTTTGAGACAGGGTATCTCACTTGGACTGGACTTCACTGGTTAGACTAGGCTGGCTGGCTAGCAAGCCCCAGGCATCTGTTTCTGTTTCCCCATAGCTGGGATTACAGTGTACACCATCATACTTGGCCTTTTTAATATGGGTTTTAGGGATGGAACTTGGGTCTTCATGCTTCTGTGGTATTTGCCCAAATGAACCATCTTCCCAGACCCTTCCTGGGTATACTTGTATTTGAAAAATTTCTAAGCATCAGAGGGGACAAGGGATTGGGCTAATCTAAACACTGGGGATTCTTCATGGCAGAGACTATATCATATGTGCTCAGCTACCAGAGCTGAGAAAGCATCTTGCACAAAGTGAAAGGTCACCCAATATTGACTTGACCTGAATTCCAGTTCATGTCCCTGCTCTCAAAGAGCTCATAAGACAGCAAACTCATAAAACAACAACAACAACAACAAACATTTCATTCAGAAACATAGCCAACTATGGCAAATGATTCAGCCTCAATTGAAACCAGCTGTGTGGTGGAGTGGCTTGAGCATTAAAAACTGCACCTAGGATTAGGGATGTAGATTAGTGATAAAAGTTCTTGTCTAACATCTGTAAGACACTGTTTTCCTCAGTAATGCAAAAACAAAACAAAACAACAAAAATAAAACAAAATAAGCATGTCTAATCTAGCCTGGGTGATGAGTCTCTTCTGTAATTTGGTCTTTTTCCCCAACTTCAAATGTCTGAGGAGGTCCTGGATGCATCATCAAGATCCCTTGCTATGGTCACAAGCTCCATCAGTGTAAAGAAGAACGTGTTTGTGGTTCACAGAGAGCAAAAGGGTCCTTGTGACTCTCCTGGGGTCCTGAATTGAAGCTTGAAGCTGCAAGGTGACCTTGGGCTGAGTTGAATACTGTTCATACAGGGATCTTGGCATAAGACATTAACAAGCCATTAGCTGCAGTTCAACCTGGGCCCGAAGTACCCTGGGGAAAGGCCCCCTGATTTCCCTGGTGTCAGTCATTAGGATGAGTGTGATTAGGTAGGTCTGTGGAATCTGGCCTTTTCTAACACTCAAACCCTTGGTGGATTCAAGGTGGCCAATGAGTGCTCCTGTGTTGTACTGTGTACACCACAGCCATGATGGGGCAGGAAATCCTGAGGGGCTCTTGGACTCCTGACCCACCAAGCTGCTGGTTGTTCTGTTATCTGCGCCATCTGCATCTCATTGAATAGCAACTGTCTGCTTTGGGTTGCTCCTACCCATCAGTTTTGAGCTGTCCTTGGTTTTCTCTTCCCCATTCCACATGTATCACATGAAGAGAGCCCGTCCCAGCTGATTTACCTCTGGGCTTGCTCCTGCACTGCTCTTACACGTGCCCACGTTAGAACTCCATGGTAGTTCTGTAATCATTTCTTTTAGGAGAAAGCATTTTAACTGTCCACTAACTCAACTGACTGGATGAACCCATAGACCATGGCTCCAGGTCAGACCAAGCTCAGCTCTGTAATTTTCTAGTTCTGTGAACTTGGGAAAATTCCCCTTTCATAAAATAAGTTCATAGTCCCGTAGCCATCCTGACTGGATCAGGACCAAGGATGTCCTGAGATGCCACCATCTCTGCGTTGTTACTGTCTACAGTTATATCCTTTTTTCCTCTCCCTCCCACAGCAACACCAGCACTTGGGGATGCTTGGCATTTTGTGGTCCCTCTGGATAAAATTCCTCAACCTTGATTTCTAGGCATTTAGGGGCAGAAGCTCCTCATTCCCCAAGGGACCAGACAGTAGGGATTAACTTTCACACAGAGGGCTGGAGGGTAGCTGACTCTGGTGCTCACATTAGCCAGTTCCACAGGAACAAAGGGGACTTACTGTAAGGGGGGTACCATAATTCTTAGGTCACCCATCACATATTGCCACTGAAGGGGAGAGCATTTGAATTGGCTACATGTGTTGCTGGTCTAATGTAACAGTTATTGCTCTTCAAAACAAAAATTTTAAATGAAAATTTAAAACTCCCAATGATTTTTAATTAGAAAAAATTCATCTTAACCTCCTATCTCCCTTTAGTTATCACAAATACACAGTAAACTGGAATGGTATAATGGCATTTTGTTGTTTGAGACAGGAACTCCATATGCAGCCCTGCTGGCCTAGAACCTGCTATGTAGAACAAGCTGCCTCCAACTTATGGCCATCCTTCTGCCTCTGCCTCCAGAGTGCTGGGATCACAGGTGTGCAGTGCCACACTTGGCTTCTGTAATGGAATTCTTTAAATTTTTTTGATTTATTTTTATGTATATGAGTGTTTTTGAGTGTTTTGCCTACATGTATGTAAATGTACCCATCATACAATACTGGTGGAGGCTAGAAGATGGTGTCAGATCCCCTGGAACTGGAGTTACAGACAGTTGTTAGCTACTATGTGGGTGCTGGGAGCTGAACCTAGGTCCTCTGCAAGAGCAGTCAGTGCTCTTAACCAGTGAACCATCTCTCCAGATCCTTTAATAGGATTCTTATTTCAATGAATTCAGTTATATAATGTTCTCTGAGACCGGAGAGCAACTGATATGTCCTATGTACCTTACAGTTGGAGAAAGGATGTGTACTGGAGCAGAAGCGAGGACAAAATGAGGTTTGAGGTGGGAGCTTTGAAGGGGATTGTCAATGCAATTCAATGGGGGGTTTTGATAGGAGGCAGTTGCTTAATAGACCTAGCCCTCCCTCATCTTGAAATTTTGAGGATGTACTTTGTGTGAATTGAGGTAGTATGTCATATTCAGGGGATGGAGCAGAGCTAAGCTCATTACTATCTCACATTGGGTAGATTCCCTATTCCCACTATCAGGAAAGAGGACTAACTTCAGCTGGACCAAGTCACCTCATGAGGTTGCAGAGCTGGTGGTTGCTATGTTCATATCTGTAGGCTGCTCAGGGTCCAGACAGGTGGGTCAAATGTGCAGGTGAGAGGAATGTTCCTCAGTAGCTACTATCCCCTGGCCAGGGATGGGTCAGTTCCAGCCCAGCTTGGGACTGACACAAGTGATCAGGAAGAGACTGGGTGGTAGGATGCTTGATGGGGGAGTCCTAGTTTCAGCACTTGCCTATGTATTACTAAGATGATGATACAAAGACTTTCAAAGGCTGTCAGAAAGAATGGGACACCTAAGCACAGAATAGAAACAGGAAAATAAATGGCTCTCTGTGATGTATAATCTTCATTGTCAACTTGATTAGATTTAGAATTACCATGGAAACAAGCTCTGGGTGTGCTGATGAGGGTGTTTCCAGAAAGGTTTAACTGAGGATAGACTGTGTACTCAGACTGTGAGCCAAATTAGTCCCTTTCTTCCTTTTTAATATTTTTAGACAGGGTCTCAGACATCCAAGGCTGACCTTGAACGTAGTTTAGGATGACCTAGTACTTCTGAGCTTCCTGCCTTTAGAGAGCTAGGATTGTAGGTATGTACCACCACACTCGGTTTTATGTAGTGTTGGGGATTACCAGGGCTTTGTACATGCTAGTCGAGCACTCTACCAACTGAACCACATCCCCAGTCCAGAGCAAGAAGAAAAGTAACTAATATACCCCCTTGCTGCCAATCACTTATGTCACCATTTATGGTGGGCTTTGCTAATGCCAGGCCCCAGTTCTGCATGGTCTATGCATTATTGCAGGCAACCTTTCAGCAACCACAAGGAGGCAACTTTTCTGTTCTGGTAAGTGAGGTTTTAGGGAGGAGAGGGGAACCATGCCTTTGTTCTTCACTGGGAGGCTCTTGTTAGGGGGTGGACAGTCCAGGAAGCCTCAGTTCAGGCCGGGAGGGGCAAGGGCAAGGGTGTGTTTGATCTGCTCCCAATGTAAGAGCAATAAACGTCGTTAGGGAGATGACACCACTTAGTAGTGCCAAGTTTGCACTGGGTGGCTCCTGGGCTTTGAAGCAGGACAGGCTCCCACTGTTCATTTCTCGTGTTTGGGCAGACAACAGTCATGTTACATACAGGGCACCTCTTTATTTTTTAAAGAAATAGCCCACGTGTGCCATGGTACACATGTGGGGATCAGAGAGCAGCCTGGGTTGTTGGTCCTCACCTTCCACCTTGTTTTTTGAGACAAGGTCTCTGTGGTGATTTGAATGAATGTCCCCCATTTGCTCCAAGTATGTGGACACTTGATCCCCAGTTCCTGGTGCTGTTTAGGGAGGGTCATAGAACCTGTAGGAGGTGTGGCCATGCTGGAGGAAGTATGTCACTGGAGGCAAACAGAGATCTTAAAACTTGTCTGCGTTCCAGTTTCTCTCTGCTTCCTGTCCTGTTTGAAGATGAGATCAACCAGCTTTCTGCTGTAGCCGCCTCCTGCCACCACGCCTCCCCTCCATATAGACTCTTACCCCTCTGGAGCTATAGCCAAATAAACTCTTCCTTCTTATAGTTGCCTGGTTATGGTGTTTTATCACAGCAACAGAAAGGTAACTAATACAGTCTCTTTGTTGTTTGTCAGTAAATACACTAGGTTAGCTGACATATAAACTTCCAGGGACTCTCCTGTCTCTGCCTCCCATCTTGCCTGGATTTATAGGGCTTTGGGGGATTTAATTCAAGTTTTCATGCTTTTGTGACAAGCAATTTATGCACTAAGCCATCTCTTCGGTTCAGAGGGCACCTCTTATCTTCATAGATATAGTTCCCCAGTATCAATAGCTGAAAAAGATATGCCCTATTCACAGTTCATAGGACACCTCATCCCACCATGTACCACTCACCAGAAAGTGCTTCCAAGTGCCAAGCAGGCAATATCTAATGACCAGCTTTAGGAGGGGTGGGGATTTCATCCTCCCAGGGATTTGATTCTCCATTCTTACAGGGATTTCCTAAAAAGCTCTGCCAAGTCTGGGATTAGAAGGTTCTCTAAGTGGTTTTCACCTTAGACTCTAGAAACTTTATTTTATTTTAATAATTCTTTTGAGAATTTCATACAATGTATTTTAATTATATTCACTCCAGCTCCTCCCCTTAACACTTCCCAGATCCGCCTCTATCCCCTTGCCCCCCAACTTCATGGTTTTATTTTAAAATATTATTTTTTATTTTAAAAATATTATTTTATTTTATATTTGTGTGTATGAGTCTGCATATGTGTAAGTGCACCTGTGTCACACAGTGCCTGTGGAGGTCAGAAGAGGGTATCAGATCCCCTAGAACTGGAGTTACAGATGGTTGTTAGCTGTCATGCGGGTGCTGGGAATCTAACCTGGGTCCTCTCCAAGAGCAGCCAGTGCTCTTAACCTTGAGCCATCTCTCTAGCCCCCCCCCCTTCCTTTTTTTTTTTTTCGGTTTTTTTGAGACCGCGCCCCCCTACCCCCCCCGCTCCCCGGAAAACTCACTATGTAGATCAGGCTGGGCTTGAACTCAAAGAGATCCGCCTGCCTCTGCCTCCCGAGTGCTGGGATTAAAGGCGTGCACCATCATGCCTGGCTAGCCCCTTATTTTTATTTTTTGTGTGTGCTTTGCCTGCCTACATGTAAGTGCACCATGTGTCTGCAATGCCTACAGAGGTCAGAAAAGGGTGACAGATCCCCTGGAACTGGAATTATAGACAGTTGCTAACCGCTATGTGGGTGCTGGGAATTGAACCTGCGTTCTCTGCAAAAACAGCCAGTGATCTTAACCACTGAGCCATCTCTCCAGCCCCTTATTCATTTTTAAATAACCCATTAGCTCCAATTTGTGCTGTACATATTATATTCCTGGGGGTTGGTCATCAACTGGAGCATGGTTAATCCACCAGGAGTCACACCCATAAAGAACATTAACTCTCCCTCCCTCGGAAGCCATCAACTATTCATAGCTCCTCAGTTAGGGATGGGGCTTATAACCCCAACACTAGAGTGTTGACTGGCTTGATCTTGTGCAGACAATGACAGCTGCTGTGAGTTCATGAGTGCAGTGGTCCTGTCATGTCTAGAGGACACAGTTTTGCTCTGGTCCTCCCTGCCCCCTGAGCCTTGGTGAGGGGGTGTGACTAAGCACTCCATTGTCACTTAGAATCATCTAGAAATTTTAAAAACATTAATATCCACAGGTATAGACCAGCCCCAAGCTTTTAATTTAATGAGCCTTGTGTGAATGATGGGCCTGAATGTGTCTGTGAACTCCTTGGAGGTTCTAAAGTGTCTTCTTGCTGAGTCAGTGAAAGCCTCCATCAGACCCCTGAACCACCCAGACTACTTCTCAGGAAACTCATCTCTCAGTCTGTAGAGAAGAACCAGTGGTGCCTGTCTCCCAGAATGACCTCGGTGAGGACTCGGAGCCCTGTGTGACAAAGGTACTTGCCCTCTGAAAATAGATTCTTTGCCATCGGAACTGTTCCACATGTGAACTTTTCCTGGTTCAAAGTTTGCATGTTTTATGTTATTCGAGAGTAAACACAGCCAAGTGGGCTCTCTCAACAATGGTTTGCACCCCACTTTCACCTGGTAAGTGACAGAAGAGGACCCCAAGCTTATTCTGAAGTAACCCCACCTCCGAAAAACCTGGAGGGATCTGGAAGCCACTGGCTCAGTGATATGATTTGGCCATGATGCTATCTTGGAGCATTTTATTTTTCAAGCAAAAAAGGAGAAATGTAACATTCGGAGTCTGTTTTCAGTGACAGGGAAAATCCAACTTGGACTCTCTTTCCAGCCCCAGGAGTGAGTGGCGCTCCAATCACAGCTTTCCTCAGTTGTCTTCCCATCATCTCCAAGTGGAAAATCAGAGACAGCAGCAATGCGCGGGCCAGATCGCCCATGTCTGGAAGCATCCAGTTTTAGTAACATCCCTGTATGAGACATTAGGCGTCACTGGCTGGACAACAAGGGTCTGTTGGTTGCTTCACATTTTCCTCTCCCACTGCTGAAGATTAGCTACTTACTGGTTTCCTAACATCTTGTCATAGAATCTTGGAGTTACAAAGCACCGAGAGATACGGATCAGAGGTTTACACAACGCAGCCTGAAGCCTCTCATCTCCCTACTGTGTCTCTGACACTGCCACCTGAAGACTTGTAGGAATGAGGCACCACCGCCTTCAGTGGGAAGGAAGGCCCTCCTGGGATGGCTACTCTGACCTTGTAAAACAATCGCAAGAAGTGAAATTCCAAAGAGAAAAAATGTCCTCATTCTGCCTCAGTGATGGCTGTTGGAAGGCAGTAGCTGTCTCTGGACATTTTTCCTACTGTTCAGAACTCTTTCCCTCCAAAGAACTGGGAGAAACCCAGGTCTGAACACAGAAGGTCTGCTTGTGACCTGAAACATGGGCCATTTGGAAGGGATGCTAGGACTCTCCTCTTGCAATTCCCACCCCATTTCTCAAACTCTTGCCCAACAGCAGACTCTTGCACATACCACTCTTTGGGATTCTGGCCAAGTGTTGTTCCCCTATAAAATGTCTTATCAGATGGTTTGTGAAATTAAGCTTTGTTGCCATATGGCATACTTCCAAACAAACACTGTTTCCAAGGCCGCTAAGGGTGAGGACTTTGAGCCTTTCTATATCACAAGGCACATCAAATACTGACGAAATTAACTAGTAAATGGACAGTGGGCAAGAGTGACCATCGTAAATAAAAAAAGGAAAATGAAATAAAAGAAAAAGGCATGTTTTTTACTGCAATGCTAAATTAACGTGTCTATGATGTGCTGTGGAACAAAGGAAGAACCCAAAATTCGGCTTCCAGACTGAACTTGACACCCGGACAGCCTGGTCTTTGGTTTCAGAAAACTGAAATACCTTAGAGAGTTTCAGTCTCCTCATCAGTTAAAAAGAAGATTTAATAAAACACGAAGGAAAAGAAAGAAAAGGAGGCAAAGGCTTTCCTTGGATGGCCACGAGGTCAGCAGAAGTTATGATAATGGACTTGAGGGGTCGTGAGGGCAAGGGAAACTCCCACCACCTCCCACAAAGCGGGAGTGCAGCCTGCACACAGCAGCCCTAGCCCTTAGTAACTCCAGGCACAATCCTGCTCAGGGAATCTGCTAGGGTGAGGTCAGGCCACACGTCACTCACTAGCTAAGTGATGAGAAGGGAACTGGACAGGTTGGCTGTGGTGGGAGTAGGTACCATGTGGGAGGACAGGTACCCTCAACAAGGCGCTGTGAGGGTGGCAGATGTTTTGAAATTCAAGTTGATGTAGCAGCTAGGCTAGGAATCTACCTAGAATCCACTTATTCACTCATTTATTCATTCATTCTTCAAGAAGTATTTATCAAGAGTCTACTGTGTGTCACTTCATGTTTTATCTCTTTGCTTTCTAGGGGCACAAAGTCCAGTGAGGCATATCAATCAATTAACACTTATCTCACAGTGGATTGAGAATTACAGGAGATGTGGACATGGAGTCAGAGTAGAGATATTTTGTTCTGATGGGCTAAGTGGACACAAGCTGAGTCAAGACAAATGGGTGGCTGCCTGGGAAAGGGAGCTGTGGGGAGAGAGAATAGTATTCCACAGTGCTAGGAGGCAGGAGATCACTTGGTCCAGTCAGGAGGCTGTGGGATGGAGCCAGGCAGGGATACGTGTGGGTTATTGCCTTCCCTAGGAAATACTGAAGTTAGCACCTGCTAAGAGTCAGACTGTCAATACAAGGACAGGAACAGTCCACTTTCTGTTCTACAGAGATTATGGTGTAATAGAGGAAGACGTCAAGAAGGGCAATATAGTGTGAGCAGGACGTCCCCATCCCTCATGGATGCTCCTAGGCAGAATCTTCAATCATTGTGACAAGAGTGGTCTTTATCTCAAAGATTGAGGCTGGGGGTATAGACAGGGGAGGAGCAGGGCAGAGGGAGCTTCCCAGAAGATGGGCTGCTGGTAGAGGAAAGTGCATGCAACGTGGCAAGGCTGGTTAGGATGACAGTGCCATAGAAATTATGGAGCCTTGAGCCATACATGACATTGACAGTGAACAGGGGGAGCAGGAGAGAAATCAGACTGCTCTGGGGACAGTAGAACTTTCAGAAGTTGGTGACTAGTTAGATGTAAAGATGTTGGAAGAAACGGAATTCAGGAGTATACTGGCTTCTGATAAGGGTCTGGTAAAAATGACTTTTTTTTTGAGATAGGGTCTTCCTGTAGCCACAGCTGGCCTGGAACTGTTATATAGACCAGGATGGCCCCAGTCTCACAGAGATATGCCTGTCTTTGTCTCCCAAGTGCAAAGGGACTAAAGGCATGAGCCACCATACCTGGTTAAAGATGGCAGTTTGAGTCTTGGTTTCCCATTAGATATGAAAGTAGAGACACCTGGTAGTTGATTATTTGGGTCTAGGTTCAGAAGAGAGGCCTGGGTGGATATCACAGTTGCTGAGGTAGCAGCAGCAGATCTGGATATAGAAATGACCACAGTGGAATGAGATCTGGAGAACTAATATTTAAGGGAATGGAGAAGAGGAGCCCATAAAGGAGACTACCGTGGCTGAGATGCAAGGGGCAGACCAGCCAAGGGAGAGAGTTCAAGAAAGTAGAGGAAGATGTGGCTGGGAAGATGGTTCAGTTGGTAAAAAGCTTGCCTTGCAAGCATGAAGATCTGAGTTTGGATTCCCCACAACTCACATAAAAAGCCACGCACAGTGGTGAGCACCTGCAATGCCAGCAATGGCAGATGGAGATGGGAAGTAGAGACAGGTAAATCCCTGGAAGCCTGCCGGCCAGCTAGCCACAAGTTCCAGGTCAATGAAAGTCTGTCTCAAAACAAGAGTGGAAGGTGCCTCAGGAATGACAACCAAGGTTTTCTTCTGGTCTTTGCACACATACACACACGTATGGGGCTGCACATACATGTGTACCTGAACATGCCTACTTACATACCTGTGAATACCCACACAAAGAAAGTAGAGAAGAAACAAGGCAAGTGAGGGAAAACTGGGGTGTCCTTGGGTCTGTAACTTTAGCAAGAGCAGCCTTAGTGGTTTCTGATAAGAAAAACTTGTCTATAACAGGTTAAATGTTAATGAGAAGTGAGAAAATGGGACCAGAATAAGTATAGTTGAAGGCAGGGAAGGCAGCCACAACCATGTTTGGAAGACATTGTTCAGTGGAGACGTTTTAAGGGGATGTTGGCAGGCAGGACCCCTAAATTGATGAAGGATATGGAAACCATGTCACATAGGAACTAATAAAAGATTTGAGGACTATTTTTGAGATAAGGTCTTGCTATGTAGCCCAGGCTGACCTTGAACTTGTTATCTTCCTGTCTCAACTTCCTGAATGATGGAATTACACGTGTGTGCTGCCATAACCAGCTAAGAACCCAGAATTCTTCACCAGAGATGAAGGTCAAGGGGCACCTGACAGCTATGCTCAAATTCTCAAATGGCTGTCATGAGAGAGAAGAATCAGTGTCGTGCTGGTCAGCCCAGGAGCAGACTACTAAAGGAGCCCTGCCTACAGTGAGACAGGCTGTCACGGGAGCTCAAGTTTCTTCCTCCTCCTCCTCCTCCTCCCCCCCTCCACCAGCCAAGCTGAGGCTCCTCTTATGCACCAGCCCCTCCTAAATTCTCAGGACCTGGACTAACCCAACTCTCTTCTCCCTCTCCTCCTCCTTCTCCTCCTCCTCTTCTCTCTCTCTCTCTCTCTCTCTCTCTCTCTCTCTCTCTCTTTCTCGTGTGTGTTATATGCATGGTGTACATACATGTAGGCCAGAGGAGGACATAAATCCTGCTGTTTCACTCCCTGACTCACTCCCTTGAGACTGGGTTTCTCACTGAACCTGGACCTTTTGTTTGCCTAGACTGACTTGCCAGCAAGCTCCAGGGATCTGCTTGTTTCCTGCCCACAATGCTGGGGTTATGGGCATTCGAGGCCATGTCTGGATTTCTTTATGTGGGTGCTGGTTGAACTCGGGTCTTCATGCTTGTGTACAGCAAGCTCTCTCACCCAGTAAGCTGTGCTCTAGGCCATTTGATTGAATCTAGGATAGCTCACAGCTGTCAACTGCAGGCATAGGCACAGGCTGATACTCAGAGTAGAGCAGTAGAGATAGCGGAGGAGACCCGGCAGTCCCTTGCAGATGGGAGGGGGGGCTTTAGAACCCTCACCCCTTAAAGAAAGTTTCAGGTGGACTGACGGAACATAGTTCTAAGTAAGAACCAGTGTCTAGTCTATAAAGAGGGTCAACACAGAGGAATCATTTCCTCCATGCTTCCAAGTGAAGCCAACCATGGTCGAGCAGGACCTTTGACTTGTCTTCACGTAGGCAGAACTGGTAAAAGAAAGAAGCCAGGGGCTCCTCCCAAGCCCATGTGACCCCTGAGGAACAGATCCTCAAACGACCTTAAGAGTAAAAATAAATTGGTTTATCTGGACCAACTGTATGGCCTTAAACACCCAAAAGGAAAGTATAACCAAAGATTAAATGGGCCAACATAACTTCATAAGAGTCCATATGTCTAGCTAAAGGCTACATAACAAGCAACAATGCCAGATAAGCGGTACCTTCTTTTGAGTTGTTGGCCAGGGTGGCCAAAGGGATTCCCAGATAGTAACCCAGCATAGAACTGGGAAA
>NW_008346898.1:2321390-2346458 GCF_000622305.1 Nannospalax galili | reverse complement strand
AAGGCCACCCTGGTCTACATAGTGAGTTCCAGGCCATCTGGGGCTACAGGGAAACCCTGTCTCAAAAAGAAAAAGAAAAAGAAAAAAAAAGTTTTTCTGTATGAAACAGTATATTTTAAAATAAAATGGAGATCTTTTTTAAAGTTTAAAACCTCATTTAATTTTATGTCTTATAGGGTTTATATGGAGTGAAGTATTATATAACTGTATTAATTCAACTATATACCTAAAAATTTACAGCCGGTTTTGAAAGAGATGGATCTTAGCTCTGGAAATTGTTATTGAATATGTCAATGCTGTTGTAATGAAATGCTTCTTCTAATTATATGGTTATTAAATAAATAATTTTAAAAAATAAGTAAATGAAATAAAATAAATCTCTTTTAAAAAGTGAAAAAAAACCCCTAAAAATGAATCTACCATATGATCTAGTCATACCACTCTATGGCATGTATCCAAAGGACTCATCCTACTGTAAAAATACTCGTGCATCCTTTATTGCTGCTGCTGTCTTCATAGTAGCTAAGAAATGGAAAAGAATCTAAATGTCCTTCAACTGATGAATGGATAATGAAAATGTGGTACATTTATACAATGGAGTTCTAATCATAAGTAAAGAAAGATAAAATAAAAAAAAAAGAATGCTTTCTTGTCCTGCCTATTTTATATATACCCAGTAGTAAAGGGGATAAAAGTTTTTTACAGAGTGTCATAAATCTGTCCTTGAGTCAGTCTGCTCAGCCAGCGCCTCCTGGAGGGTCTGTATGAATGGTCAGCTGTAGCCTTTTGGATTTTTCTCTCTACTCTATAACTCTCAGATTGGCTGTGGGAACCAGGACATGGCCTGGCGTTTCCTCCCACCACGGTCCCTACTCTTTGTACTTGAGAAAATGGAACTGAGCCTGAACTGATTACAGTGGGGTTGCCCTGAGGCAGAGCTGGGAAGGAGGGGCTGCTGACCTTCCACACAAGTGTCTTCAGTGGAACAGTACTCCAGGAAAAGGACAGTGCCATGCATCCTGAACCCTGGAGCACTGTGGCTATTCTCCCATGACTCTCCACTGAGAGCATGTCTCCTGGTTTGTAAATTTAGGACTTTCTTATGAAAAACCAAATATTATATATTGCAGGTATTTATATACTACTTTATTTTTCTCTAGGAGATGGTGACCATCTCAGGCTTGAGACTGTGCTGATTCATCTTGGAACCAGGGCCTGACCTACAGGGGATATGTTTTGAGTGTACCTGGTATGAATTGCTGAATCCCAGAGTCTGCTATGTGGTGCCTGCCAGGTTAGGCTATCCCAAAGAGAAATAGAGTTAGTTACTCCACAGTGGGCTGAGGAGAAACCCTTTCCATTAGGTAATTATGACCATTCCCAAATTTATGACTGGTTAAGCTGGCAGCCCTAGACAGAAGCACATCTCACTTGGCTGCAAGGTGAATCTTGTATGGAAGAACTAAGTAGGGTATGATATTCTTATAAAGGGAATAAAGGGAATGAGGGGTGTGAACATGAGCAGGCCATGTTGGTGAAGGGCAAGGGAAGTGGTGATGGCCTGAGCACTTGGAGTGAGGCAAGTCATGTAATTCTGAAAGCTCTGCTTCCACGATGGATGGGAAGGTAGCTGTGCCCTCTCTTGGGGTGGGTGGACCAGTCTTGCCACTCAACTTCTAGACAGTGCTTCTTCTTGGCATCTCTCTCTCTCAGGGTTTGTGGTGGATACACTGACTGTGGGTGTTCGGCCTCTCCTTTGTCGTGATGGTGAAACAGTGCTGTTACGTTTTGTAAAAGTTTAGCTATTAGTCTCCCTGCTGTTGTAGACAGGTTGTAGTTCTTCCTCTCCTTGGATATTTTAGGGCAATTTGAATTATCCTCAAATAAGTTCTCTCAAGTCAATCATTCCTTATTCTGGAAAGCCCAAGGGCCTGCACATGGGCCATTTGATAACACGATTTTAGGGACTAAGTCTTCCAGAGATGTTCTTGGAAAGTCCTTGACTGAGCAAAAGCCATCTGTTTCAGTTACCTAGCGGTGCTGCTCTTTCTACCTTCCTGGTAGACCTGCACTTTGCATTAGTAGGATTAAAAGCTCTGCAAGTCAGGTTTTAAGCTGGAAGAAGTATATACAATAATTCTTTGCCTCAAATTCGCTAAATGAAGCCAAGTGATCCTTGACATAAACTAACTGGTTACTGAGTCCCCCTCCCCCCAGTAGTTATGTGTGTTGAGCTCAGGATGTTACACGAAGCAAGTTCTCTAACACCAAGCCATACCCCAGCTCCCTCATAAGTACTTTCTTATAACTCAACATTACATTTGTATGAACATAATCCCAATATTAAAAGCATCAAAAGTGGCCTCAAATAAATGTAAAAACGTAGCAAACACACAAAGTCAACAACTGAATTAAAAACCAAGTTATTCATGCTCTTTTTTGAAGGTATTCCTTTATGAGCCCAGCTGAGTTTTCTAAAAATACGATGTGGGTCAGAAAACAGCATCCTTGTGCCATCGTTTTTCATTACTCCTAGGGCTTTAGAACTGTGCTCAAAATTAGTCATCTCTAGAACATAGTTTCTGTGGATTTAATGTGCACAGGTGCTCTAGAAATCTACCAAGTGGCAACTGCTATAAAAGAAAAGGTTGTTCTGCCCCTTTTCTTGACTTTGACTCTCTGAGCTTCTCAACAGGTTCTGGAAGCCTTTTGCCCTTTGCCATTAAAACAACAGTATCATTTCTAGAAGAGATGAAACAGTGCTTTGGTGGTTCAGAAAATGGCTTCATTTCTATGTGTCTAACACAGAATTGGTTCTTTTGCTTAAACTACTGCTTGATTTGGAGGCATATGGAGATTATACTCAACTATCGATGCCTTCCTACTTCACAAATAAGCCTGCTGCTTTCTCCGATAACCAAACATCAACTCTTAATTGGCTTCAAATATTTTCTGTGTGTTCTTCAAAATCGTGCTCATAATCAAATGAGAAATCTTTCATTGGATTAAATGATTTCCAAAGCTATACCTTTTCTTGATCCTTCTGTAGAGAAGAGAATCTATACACATCACATTTCCTTTTATTGCATATAGGGAGATATGAAAACTTTAATATTTAAATTTAAATAAATTAATTGCTGTAAAAGATCTATTTCTTCCCTAAGACTCAGATGACTCTAGTACTATGACTGTGACCTTGAAAGGTAGAGGAGTATATAGGTCGTAGTAAATATATACTCTGGAGGTTATTAGGGGCTTACTGAGGTTAAGAAAAGACTTTCAAGCAGGGACAGGAAGCAAGAGGAACCGTGGAACCTGAAGGGCTGCTTCTGCTCAGTGTCAGCTGCAGTGACATTTCCCTTTCAAGTTGGCTTGAGTGACTGTAGCTCCTGGACCTTAAACCTGTCACTAATTTTACAGTACCAGAGCCATTATTTCTTGTCTATTCATCTGGATAGTGGACCTAAGGCACAGTTTAAGTGGCTACTGTAAAGGCTAATTTAACCAATTGTTAGCAATTGAATCTGGCTATCAACATACGTTCTTGCTTAAATCAAGTCTCATGAGCTATACTTTCACAACAAAAGATTTAATAATGTGCCTCAAGACATAGCAGAATTATTCTTCAATTCTGTGGTCAGAAGGCATGAAGTAAAATTCCACTGCCCTTCGAGGCATAATCACTTTATTAATACAGATAAAACCATTATGATCAAGTGGAAATCATAGCACAGGCTAAGGATAAAAATGAAATTATTTAAATTGCATTACAGTAAGGCTAATGTGAACTGAGATTGCACTCCTTCTGTCTGAACACTCCTCAGACGCACGCTCTCAGCTTCCCATACTTTCCAGGAGCAGAACTTAGAGCTTCTTCTCAATGCCACACTTTTCCTGGGTCAGGATCCTCTCCACTTATCCTTGAAGTGTAGGGAGGAAAGCATGTCCTGCTCAGCAGCAAGTGCTAAGCATTCAGCCAAGCTTATGATTACCCATGGCATTTCTCAGCTTGCTTTTGCTGATGCCATCTGGCAGATGAGTGACACTGCTTCTAGGACACCAGCTGCAGGAAAGTCCCAATCCATGCTTCCCAACCTCCCTGGTCTCTGCAAAGGGTTAAAGATGCCACAAGGTCCCATACTCTTCTTTTGTAGCTGGGAGGTAGCTAGACTATGGTGACGCATCTCCTCAGCCCTGGCATCTATGTGCCACTGTCATTTCTGCGGACAATCCCAGCGGGGAGTCTACCTCAGCAGGTTCTAGAAGCCAGGCCTGCTGCCAGAGTTGCCTGGATCCTCTCTACAGTTCAAAGCACCACAAAAAGTCAGTTCCTCTGTCATGGAGGACAGTCAGCAAGTCAAAAGCACTTACTGATTTAAAAAAAAAATATTTTATTTATTATTTTTATTTTATGAGTATATGTGTATGAGCCTGCATGTATGTGAGTACACCCGTGTCATGCATTGCCTCTGAGGTCAGAAGAGGGCCTCGGATTCCCCTGGAACTGGAGTTAAGGACAGTTTGTAGTCGCCATGTGGGTGCTGGGAATCGAACTTGGGTCCTCTGCAAGAGCAGTCAGTGCTCTTAACCGCTGAGCCATCTCTTCAGCCCCCACTTACTGATTTTTTTAATACCCACCCTCAAATCCTCAGTTTTTCTAGGTAGAAAAAAGCCATTCTGTTCCTTCCTCCTAAAAAGAGCTAAAAATTGATGCTATTTGACAAGATCATGATGTCTTGACTTATTTTCTTGCTAAGTCACTGTTAGTAACTTTAAGTGTTGGCATCAAGGAAAATTCGGTGTCAAATTGTTACAAAACAAGGAAAGGAAGACATTTATGGCTTCCAGACATTGTAGTAAGCATTTACAAAATTTACTAAAGAAATTTAGGGCATTAAATGTTTTTATGTAGTCAGTCATTCTTACCTATATTTCTAGAGTTTTAGTAACTTTAGTCCTCCCTCCCTCTCTCCCTCCCTCCCTTCCTTCTTGTTGGGGAGGTAACCTAGGATCTGCCCATGCTAGGAAAGCACCCTACCACTGAGCTAGAGCCCAGCCGATTTTCGCTTTCAAAAAGTTGCTTAATCTCATTGTTAAATAGTAAAGCCCTATACTGGCTCTTGCATTGCTATTTTAAAAATACTTTTAATACTTTTAAGTTTTGTAAAACTGTATTTTATTTGTTGTGCATGTACGTGTGTGCATGTGTGCATGTGTGTGCGCGTGCATGTGTGTGTATATGTGTGTGTTGTGTGTGTGTGTATGTGATGTGCACATCAGGAGTTGGTTCTCTCTGCTGTGTGGCTCCCAGAGATTGAACTCAGGTTGTCGGGCCTTTGGTCAAGCACCTTTACCTGCTGAGCCATCTTCCTGGCCCATAATGCCATGCTTTTATGTAGTCTTCTCTATGATAATTAGGTGTTCACCATCATTTAGCTGCATTTTTAGGGAGGGTTGCCAGACACAAAAGAGTCTATGTAGAGACTCTATGTAGTTAAGTAGAGGAACTTCCTTCACAGAGGGTCAGTTTTTTTTTGTTTTTTTTTAAAATCATGATTTATTTTGAAGGCTAGTCTGCAAAGTGATTAGGTTCCTGTAGCTGTTCTACAAAAAATGGCAATTTGGTATAGCTTGTAGGGCAAAAGAAGAACTGAGAATTTACTAATATTTCCTTGAACTTTTGTAAATAATCCAGGACATCAACCCCCACACCCAGGCCTGTATGAGCTCCAGGGTAGAATGGATCTACTGGTGCAGACTGTCATCTAGAGTAAGGCAAAGAACCTGCCTCCAGTGCTAAGGAGCTCTAGAAGTTTATTCCACTCCCCACTAATCTCGGGACTCTCAGTCGGGAGTGGCCATACCCTTCACTTTGAACCCTTGAGGAATTCAGATGATCTCTGTAATCCACACTCAGTCTGACTTTTTCCTCAAGGCAAGTTCAAAGGACTGCAGCCTCTTTGAAGTACTTCTGTCTGACCCTGCTTACCAGGTCCACTGGTACTTCTAGTTTATAAACTCCTTCCAACATTATCCAAAGGTATAGTTTCTTCTCCTCCTCCTGCCCCCCCCGCCCCCTTTCTGTTCACCCCTTCTCATGCATGCCAGGCTGGGTGTGAACTTATAATGAACTTCTGATCCTCTGCTTCCACTTTCCCAGTACTGAGATTATAGGCACAGGTACCACACCTGGTTTATGTGGTTCTGAGGAACTGAACTCAGCACTTGGTGCAACTGAGCTACATTCCTAGGCCTCCCTTCCCTTCTGTTTCCCCAAACCATGCCTTCTCCTTTAAGGTGAACCACGGCTCGCTGATTCAGTCTAACCCAGGTGTTTGTGCTTGACACATTTCTGAGCCAAACCCAGGACTCCTGCCACCCGAAGAAGCTCATCCAAAAGTCACCATCCCCTCCCCCAGCTTCCAGTTTGTGCCATATGGTCTTTTAGGTTAGAAACTGTGACTCACATGTATTTGTCTTTCACAATCAGCTCATTCATTCAGGTGCTACAGTGGCGACTGAATCTTTGACCCACTTTCCATTCACAGAGAAACCTTTCTCTCCCTGGGGACCTGGACCAATTTATGGGAATACTACTTTTATTTCTCGAGCTTTCCTCTGCCTCCAGCCTCTTGTCTCCTCTTTCCTGCCTACCTCATGCGGCTGCCAGACCTGGCTCATAACAGTTTCTCAGGGAGTCGGTCCCCACTTAAAACTCCTTAATTGCTCCTGCTACTTATAAAACTTCAAACTTCTCCCCAACCACGCGGGCAATGTATTATAGTGGAAAGAGCAAAAATGAGTGGATTGAGGACACAGAAGTTCCACTTTCTCCTTTTACTACATCTTAGATAAGTGGCCTTGGGAAAATTTCCAGATTTCTTTTGCTTCTGTTTCCTCGTATAGAAATAATAATTTCAAAATTGGAGATTGTCATAAAACATAAATAGCCTTCACTTACTGAATGTTTATTGCATGCTAGACTTATAAAAATGCATCATCTCATTTAATCTTTTTTGTATTTGTGAATGTATGTGTGAATGTGTGCTTGTTCATGTATGTATGGATGCATATGAATATGCAGGCACAAGTACATGTATGGAGGCCAGAGGACAACCTCACGTGTCATTCTTCAAGTACTGCCTTTTTGTGGGGAAAGGGGGGCAGTCTCTCATTTTCCTGGAACTCATGAAGTGGGCTGGGCTGACTGGTCAGAGAGTCCCAGGGATCCACTTGTCTCTCCCTAGCACTGGGATTACAAACACATGTTACCACATCTGGCATTTTTAAAATGTGGGTTTTAGGGACTGAACTCAGGTTCTCCAAGCATTTTACCAATTGAGATCTCTTCTAAGGCTCCCTTCGACCATTTCTGAGAAAGGGTCTTGCCATGTGGTCCAAGCTGGCCTTGACTTTCAATCCTGCCATAGAGATTAGAGACATGCGTCACTACAGTGAGCTCATTTCATGTCCTACCAATTCTTCCATTAAGTTTATTTGTGTGTGTGTGTGTGTGTGTGTGTGTGTGTGTGTGTATATGTATGTGTGTATGTACACAAGCCAGGTGCTTATGTTGAGGCCACAGGATAGTTTGTGGGAATTGATGGTTCTCTCTTGCCACCATGTGGGTTCCAGGGATTAAACTCAGGCTGTCAGGACTGCACCTCTACCCGCTAGGCCATTTCCTCAGCTCCTCCACATATGAGGAAACCTAGACTCAGAGAAGCTAAGCAACCTCTCCAGGGCTGGGGCCATCTGACTCCAAAGCCCTTACAGACCTGTGTGAAGGCTTCGACCTGGACAGAAAGCTGTCAGTGAATCGCTTCTCTTTGTCTGTTGCCATGCGACTTCAATGTACACCTTTTAATGTCTATATTATACGACTTTTTTTTTCTCCCAGTATTTGTAATCCAGACAGTCTGAACATCTAGACTTGAACCACTGCTCAGGCTGTGGCTGCATCCAGAAGGGCACTCTACCCTCTGAAATTCTGCTCCTGATACAAATTCCAGCCTAGTGTCACCTCCTCCTCCAGACTTGATTTCAGATGCAAGTACCTCCCTGAAATTCTCGTATTTGGCATTTCTTTCGCACACAGATCATATCCACTATTGTGTGATGGGTTTTTCTTTTTTCTGTGTGTGTATGTGCTTTATCTTTCCCAGTGGATCATAAGCTCTTTGTGGACAGAGCTGGTTAGCAAGGTGGAATTTATTCTTGTGTAACGCTTACTCCCAGGCTTGGCTCTGGAACAGCTGGGGCTCTTGTCGTCAAAGGTCTGCAGAATATTTAACTTTTGAGACGATTTATTCAAGTTTCAAGAGCTGAGCTGGGACTACAATTTGTTGCTTATATGTCAGAGGTGTCATCACAGAGAGAACAATAATTTCACTGTGAGAAGGAGATAAGGCCAATTAATCTTCTCCTTCATCAATAAAAAGGCAGAGCGTGAACATTATATGGTTTTAGGCAAAGTAGCTAACAGCAGGGCCAGCAGTAGGAGGGCTACTTAGGTTTGCTGTCTTAATTAGCCTAGTTAGAAAGATCTGGGGCACTATAAAGAAAATCTGCCTTTGAAGGTATACAGATTTACCACTTTACACACACACACACACACACACACACACACACACACACACACAGAATCCAAATGAGATCACTCAAAGGGTTTTTAAAGAAAACCCTTAATACACCTAATTTATATTCTAGCAGCTTCCAAATTCACATACTCAAATGCATAAACAAAAATCCTGAAGAAGACAATCAGATAAAGCAAGTGGGAACTCCGCCGGAGAAAGGTTCCCTGACACTGCAGGAAATGTCACTTGAGGTGGCCAACTGCTACCAGATCCTTAACTCAGAAGGAGCAGGTGGAGACATGACAAGGCAACACCGCCAGGCTTCCCGCAGTCACCACTGTGGCCAGCTTGGATAAATATTTTCATTGCAGACACAATGATCTGAGATGGGCCAAAGGATCAGTTCTGAAGAGGATTTCCCACAGGGTTGTGACATTGCAGTCACTGGGAAACACTGAAGTGTTCAAGGGAAACTGGAATAGACTCAGCATTTGCATGCAACTTGAGAAGTAGCATCAGGACTGATGGCAGGCAAATGACAGCCTCAGTCACCTGGTTTCAAGCAGGGTCAGATTAAAAAATAGTTCTGAGAAACCCTGGTCTATGTCAACAGATTTCTTTAAAAGGTGTAAGATTCTCAGGATCCTCATTATCCGGTCAGGAAAGTATTTCCTCTTCTTAAGGAAATAACGGCTTCTGTGTTGTTTTGTTTTCCCTATTTTCCTTTCATTCTCCACCTGCTTGGCTTTGTTTGCTGAGCAGATGTGAACTCAGGTCAAACTGACCCTTCTGATGCTTTCAAAACACTTGATGATCGCTAGGTTGGCTCTTCATCCAGGAACCATCCAATGGTCTGCAGCATGCAGGAAGATGGGGGAATCGGACAGCAAGGCAGCCTAGCTTCTTGTCCTTGGTTCTTTTACATAGTTACATTCCCCACTCAGGCTCCACTAGGGAGAGAGGCTGGAGATGGGCGCCGAGCACAGAGATAACACCATTGCTGTAAGGAGAAAGCTAGCAGGGCAATTAGGAGGCTGATTCATTTGTTTATCTAGATGATTACACTCTACTTAGTTGAGCAGTTTTTAAGTGTTCTGTGGTTCAGGAAATATCCCCACTCAGTCTCATCAAATCCATATCCTTCAATGTGCCGGAGAATTCCTCCAAAGGAGGAAAAGCCCTCCTAAGCACAGGGTATGGGTTTTGGTGGATCTTCATAATAATACACTTGCTAAGATAATTATAATAAACAGTGCATACCAAGCCCCAAACAGAGAAGAGCTGAAAAAATTAAACCACGGCTGTTCCTATCTCTGCAAAGAATTACAGAGGAAGTCATGACCTAGTCAATATTCCTAACTCAGGGCTTCCCAGGGTGCATTTAACATTTTTTTGGATTGATTTATTTTTATTTTATGTATATGTGTTTTGTCTGCCTGTATGTAAGTGCCCCCATGCATGAAATGCCTGTAAAGGCCAGAAGAAGGCATCGGATTCCCTGGAACTGGAGTTCTGGATTGTAGTTGGCCACCATGTGGGTGCTGGGAACCAAACTCAGGTCCTTTGCAAGAGTAGCTAGTACTCTTAACCACTGAGCCATCTCTCCAGGCCCCAATATTAATTTCTAAATCCCCAGTTTAATCTGTGATTATGAAGTACAACACAGATCAAGAGAATTTTTGAACAGGAAGGAATTTTTTCCAATCAACTAGATTGGGGCTTCTCTAATAAATATTTCCAAGAACTCTATAATAAAATACATGGGCCCAGTAAAAGTTTAAAAAACAAAACAAAACCCAAAACCCTATTCCATGGGTCAAATCATTTTAGGAAATTCCAAGTTAGAGAGAGTTAAATAGTTTTTTGTTTGTTTTTTACCACAGGATATGGCAGAGTCAGGACCGCACAGCCTCTCTGCCTTTGCTGGAGCATCTGTCCTTCACCCTTGATTCTGGACGGGCTCTGTCTGTAATAAGATAGAGCAGAAGTGTTGCCGTGCTGGTGTCTGTGGCTGCTGGCATCCATGTTCTGCATGTCTGGTCTCTCGCTAGGCTTGCTCTGAAGGGCTCTGCCAGGCTGCCTCACCTAGCCACTGGGGAACGTGAGCTGCCAGTGCAGGAGCAACCACTGTGGGCTCACACTCATGTTCCCATGGCTGCCACCCAGCCACGTCTGATGAAGACTAAATGAGAGCAGCCTACCTGAGCACTGCCGACCGTCAGCACACTCATGGGAGAGAAGGTCATACACTACTGTGTTATAATAAATGCCACCCGGTTTGAGGGGGGTGGTTACTCTGCAGCCTAGCACACAGTTTGTGAGTGGTAGCCAATGAGTGAATAAAGGACCAAGCAATGTAAATGTGAATCTTTAATTGGGGGATACAGCCTGTTACATTTTCTAAATGAGACATCTGAACACTGAGATAAGTCACACAGAGAACTTGATAGACACTAGCTATCAACTTGATAGACACTGACTGAAAGGGCTGAAGTGACATAGTTTTGGAAATACTTGTCTAATATAACCCTTTGTGTTACAGAGTTGAAAAGTGAGGCACAAGTAGGCAAAGAGGAAAAAAAACTAAGTGGCAGACTCTACCTTTGTGCTAATGTCCTAGCTAAAGGGGATGGTGGGCAAAATGGCTCCATTTATGTAACTAAATTTCAGCTAGTTAAATGTAGCCAGCTTCTCACTAGGCAGCCCTTGCTCTGTTCCATGGTAAGGTCTTTGTGCTCACTTGACATGCTCCATGAGACTTCCCAAAGAGGATATAACATCATTAACCTGAAATTTAGGCTAAACTTCAGTTCTCAAAATGATACCATCTATAGCAACATCTAAATCTTTGATTTTAAAGTGTTTGCTGGGACTGGAGAGATGCTCAGTGGTGAAGAGCACTGAGTGCTCTTGCAGAGGACCTGGGTTCAGTTCCCAGCATCCACATGGCAGCTAACAATCCTGTATAATTCCAGTTCTGGAGGATCTGGATCCCTCTCCTGGCCTCTGTGGGGACTGCAGGCACAGGTGCACTTACATACATGCAGGCAAAACAGTCATGGACAGAAAATAAAAATAAAAATTAAAACCTAAGAAAATAAAACAAAATTCTTGGATAATGGAAACCTTGGCTTAAACTGAAATATCTGGGGACAAGTTTTCAGCTGACTTAGACACTGGGGAGGGTCTGGGTTTTAGTTTTTCCTTTGGTCTTGGACTACCAGTCTCACTTTCCTTCCTCCATATGAGAGGTAGTAATGACCTGAAGTTCAATTCTGCTTCTAAAACCATGCAGAGGATGTCAGTGCTCACCTGGTCAAGTGGAGTATTCCATTTCACTCCTCAGATCCCATTAGGGCCTCTGCCACAGTTTTCCAACCAAGCCTCCAAAGCTAAGACCCACTTGGAGAGTTGAAAAAAGTTTTATCTAATTATCTTCTTTCCATACTTTGAATTGGCCAACTATGCATCATCTTCTAGTTTTATCAAAGGGGCTGCCAGCACAAAAGCACATCCAAATTTAAGCAGGCTTTAGTTAGCAGACTTAAAATTGATCATGCATTTTAGTTTCAGTAACTTGCAATTTCTATACCCTTTGATAATTCACTTTAAAGAGCAAACTGTCTTTAATGACAAGGTTTAAAAGAGACGACCTTTCTGAACAAAATATGAAAGCTCAGAAGAGAGAGTTCTTTTAAGGAAACTATGAATTAAAATGACCTTGTGTTCTGAAACTTTTCTCCCACCGTTTTTGATGTTTTACCTTTCCTTTTTACCCCTAGACAGAAAGCTACAACACCACTGCCTTCTCTGGCTGGCGATGCACTTCAATGAGGGCGCTGTTAATTGTTAATTCAAACTCCCAGTTTCTTCTGTCTGCACTTTTCTCTGCAGACTCCCTTAATGAGGTTGCTCACCACTATAAGCATATGCCTGTTTCTGAAGAAATCACTGTTAATATGCTGCATCACAGGATGATCTTTGCATCTGAACTATTTCCCTCGAGTCACCTGCATGTCAATACTTCTGTGCAACCTATGAAGCAAGTCTTCCCACTGTTCCCTGTGCCTTCAACGTCCTTCTTTTCTGCTGTATTCCTTTAGCAGCGTTTGTGGAGTTCTCTATTGAGTGGGGAGACTGCAGAATCAAGAGGCCTCTGAAAGGCCTCACTGTTAGGGGATATAGAAATGGACTGAACGGAACTGTGATATATACAGGAGATATAACCACCAACTTCCCTGTGAGCTTTCCTCTTCCCTGACCCCTACAGAATAGCCAGGTACTAACACCCAGCAACAAGACTGGACCCCAGAGCTTTCCTTCTCTGCGTTTTCCAAATGCTTCATGCTACCACCTGTAGACAATCACATGCTGAAATACAAAAAGCACAGATAGATGCTCAGGTATGAGCGCCAACAATGACGCCTGGAGATGCAGCTAAATTAGGTACTGTGATGAACAATTGATCTTCCACCAGATAAAAGAAAGAATGAAATCTTAGATGATTTTATAATAAGGCACAGTGCTTATAATTTATTTCCTGAGCACTTGTTTTTGCTCCCAGTAGCCATTTATATACTCAGTGCTTAACTCAGTAAGGAATTTCAAGCATGCTAAAAGCAATTTTTCTTTCTCTTCCTTCATCAGAGAATGTCCACAAAGACACAAGTGTCAACTACCCATTCCTATCACATCCAATCAAACTGACCCCGCTTTACTCCCATATGCACAATGCCCTTCAGAAGGGAAACAGGATCTGGGTAATGTCAAAGGTTTACCAGTGTTTGTAATTTCATAACCCCTGAAATAAGGAAAAGAAAGAATAGCAGGCAACTTTCCAAAACACCTACTGATATTTACTCATGGAGAACAAATATTCTTGAGTGGGAGAGTTCCAATCCCAGTGAACAATACAATTCACAAAATATTTTCACTTCAGGCTGCTAATAACCTTACTAATGAAATCTGTTGAGCTTCAACCTGATTTTCATGGTCCTCACAGAAGTACTTAACATTGATCTTAAAGCCTTAATCGTTCCCTCCCAAATATTAAGTCACAACCTGAGTATCAGTTGTCCTTACTTGTTAGGTGGTTTTCATAGCATCTACTATGATTTTGCTTTTTTTGTGAGCATTCTTGAAGAATGTGCAATCTTTCACAAGACACTTATATTCTTGGAGGAAGTTTCCAGGGAGGGGGACATCTGAGTGGCACCAGGAAAATGGTGGGCTCACAAAGATGACTTAGTGCAAGATGCCAGCCTCCTACTGATGGCCACCACATAGCCTGATACTTGTCCTGGCTTTGGAAGTCCCTATGAAATTGGGTACTTCCTCATCTTCCCCAGACCCAGTGCAAGGAAGGGTAATTAATTTGTGGGCAGCAAACAACAGACAAGTTTGGGTATGGAAAAGGAGAAATGAATTTTGAATAAGTGTAAATAAACTCTCTTCCCTGCACTTTTACAGGAAACAAGAATGATTACAGCCCTACTCACATGTTACATTTTTAGAGAGTGTCTCAAAAGGCCCATGGCATGTCCCAGGGTCTCTCAAGACAATGTGAAGCATCTACACACTGCAACTCAGCATTTTCTTGGCAAATCAGGGCTGACCAATCAGCACAGAGCTGCATCCAGTGCTGGCATGGGTAAAGCAACCAGGCTTAAATACCCATTCATAAGAAAACCACCAGTCTCTCAACATGGAGGCACTGCAGTAAAAGGAGACCAACGATGCACAGGTGTGACAGCCTGCCAATGAGCTGTGTCCTCCTAACATGGCCCTACACTGTTAGGCTTTCTTAAGGATCATTGATGAAAGTGACAGTCAAAATAACAACTGAAAGAAAGACCAAGAAAGTAACGTGAAAACCAGAGCTTTCTACATAGCACTCCTGCCCAGCACGGCACTGCTGCTGGAGCTCCAGGGGCAGACTGGAGTCCACCACAGATATCAGATGACCCAGTGATTTGATTCCAAATACCAATTTCAAGCACTAATTATAGATTTGATTTTTGGCAGGACATAAGGTTGTTTTCCTCCAGAGTAGGAATTGAGATTGTCAGTATTTGCTGGAGAAAAATACCAGGTATGACATCACATTTATTTAGTCAATGAGGTGTGATAAAAACTAAAAAGAAAACTAAAAAGCACAAAATGATATTTTAATAATATATGAACATGAACATGGGAATAACATACTCAGGTTAAAATTCTGATATCATACTACAACCGTGATTCTGCTCATACTCACTGGTAGGACTATGCAAAGCATTAACAAGGCATATCGTAAGCGATAACGTTTTTTCTCGATATAAGCAATTCTGAGCATGCGCTCTAATACATACAAGTATGGGAATGAGAAAGAAAAGATGTTGAAAAATAACTTAGGCAGACACAATAAAACCACCCCACTAGTGTATGAATGATACATGTTTTTATGGTCTTAATTACATGTAAGCATTCTAAAAAAGCCACTGATCTCATAGTTTACAATATTCAAATCTTCAAACCTGCTGGAAGAAGTCCATTCAGACAAAGGAGTGCAGCTCGGACAATCACATCTATTACTTTCTCCCATGCAGTTACCTGAAAACCAAAAACCTCAATTAGGAGTTTTAGGCTTAAAAGGTCTGTCAAATGAAAGATGTGTTACAATTCTGAAGGAGTTGGAGGTTAAAAAGGGATATTTGCTATCAAAATTTCATCATGTATACCCATAAGCAGCAAATCTTATCAACATTTGGAAAACAGAATCTTTTGAAAAGTGAATGATTCACAAGCTCTTTCCTTTTATTTCAAAGCCAAGTAAGCTGCTCAGTCTTTCACCGTACTTAAAAGCAATGTTGCTTGACTGATCTAGACCAAGTGAACATCACCCTAGTCAGTGACATCACTGGGAACCTTTGAGAAGGTCTCAGCATCCCATAGGCTTGTACACTGGGGCATTCCATCTCTGTGAATGTTTCAACATCATAAAGCCATTGACTTATTCTGCTCTGGAGAACAGTGCCAAACCCCCAAGGGATAGGAGACTTTGAAGATGTGAGCCATCACAGAGAATTGTGTCATCTCACTGTCTTAAAGGGAGATGGTGTCTCCTTCACTCTGCATCTGGGCTTCAAGACCACACCTTGCCTGACTGCCCAGGTGAGGCCCCCACTTGCCACTCCCTGAGACTCCTTCATCTTGTTCTGATGAGTTCAAGCCCTGTGATTAAAAGAGGTGGGTGTCTTCTCAAAGACAGGTTATTTACTAAAAATATGTCTTATTTTCAAAACTGATTTTATGTCTAGGCATTTCAGTGATGATCTGAATGGCAAGGTAAGATACTCCCAGGTGTAAATAATACGAATCAATCAGAAGGCATTTTATTCATGCGCTGTACCTTCTGCCTTGGTAGGTGGTCAGTTCTTCTTGAAGAATGGATGCTCTCTTTTGCAGAAAGTTGACCTAGAAAAACACATGTTATATAAGAAAGGGTGGGTGCAAATGTCAGTACTGTGTATCTACTGTACAATACTGGTAGGTTAAGATTATATTCAAATTCAGAGAATCCCCTAGGTAAGACCCAGAGGAGGTGTTAATGATGTGTTTTCCTCCATTTGGTCACAGCTTAGCCCTAGTGAAAATCTATCAAAGGTCGCAGAATCAATTTCAAACTACCAGAGCCATCTCCATTTGGTCTTTCCTCATGCCCTTCCCACCACCATCACTTCACACACCATGGTGTTCACACTCTCTAACCCTTTGGAGGGGACCATTTCTCATTTTAGAATGCTTGGCGAATTGTCTCCTATTTGTCCTCCAAGACTGGTTCAAATGTCAGCCTTCCCCTTACTCCCCAAGTGCTGGCAGCCGCCCAGCTCGGTACCAGGACAGCAGCTCCCTCTTCTGTGTCCTGTACTCAATAACTGGCCCTTCTCACACTGCCTTGTGGTTTTGTTTTTGACTTTCCCCCAAACCTAAGAGCTCTTCTGGGAGGGATGACTCTGTTTATCTCTGAATGCCCAGTTTCTTTTACAGGGCTGGGCATGTAGCTGGTATTCACTAGCTGTTTAATGAGCGAATGAGTGAGTGAAAAGAAAATTACTGCTTTCTGGAAACCTCAATCCGTCCTGGGGATTCCCTGAGGTTAGAGAGACAGTATTTTGTAGTGGAAAGAGCCTGAGCATTACCTGGAGTTAGGCCAACATGAGTTCCATTCCTGGCTTGGCCCAGAAGGCTCTAGGAAGGTTACTCAGTTCTTGCTTCCTCACCTGTGAAATCGGGTTATGACAGCTGCTTCCAGGATGATGAGGGTGCTGAGATATGAATCCTAGAAAGTGCCCAGGGTAGACCCCATAACCCAAATCTGGGGGGTGGGGACTATGGGGTAGAGGGAACTGTGTTGCCTAGCATGATCTCTTAAATCAGACCTTTAAATGTATTTAATTATTTTGAGGCATAAATTTCTATATAATTAATGATACTTTTATCAGGCATAAATTCAAAACACCTTACCTAACCAAATAAAAACAGTTTAGGGATAGCTGATACTATGGTTTAATGTAATCAAGAGTCAGTGGCATTTGATCTGCTCAGAATTATTTACTCTTGCCTCTTTGGTTGAACTGAAACCATGGCAACAGGCTGGTTGCAAGGCACAGTTATGTAAGAGTACAGCTGGCAGAACCAAAACGGCTTGAAGGGGAGGAAGACACAGTCTGTTCAAATGGGTGCATATCAAAGTGGTCCCATGGGGTTTGCTTATTTGTAATTTCACCCTGTTCTTCATTGTATCCAATTGTTCAAATGACCCACAGGACAATTGATTATTCTGACAGATGCAAGGATCAGGAAGCTGTAATGTCCCTCCCCCACCCTGCACTGAGATTGGAATTCCAACAATTTTCAAAAAGCACAGGCACCTGTGCTTTCAAACTAAATCCGCTCACTCCACGGACTGACTCCTCCGAGCAGCTGCCAACTCTGAGGCCCTCATGCAGCTGGCAGCGCTCTCTGGGTCACCGTCCAGCTTCAGGAAGCTGAAGTGGCTTTTATTGCAGTGAAATGATACGAATGATAACAGAGGCCATGCAGGTGGTTACTGGATCCCCCTCTATACCTCCAAAATAAAATCCTCCTCTGAAGGTGTCAGGGCCTTTGTAGGGCTTTTCCCATGAAGTTAGAGGAGTCCTTTTCATGTAAATGAAAGTTGCTTAGCCGTTTGTGTTCTGATCTCCTTCATCGTTTATTTTCACATGCAGGCACAGGAGCCTTTTAGCCCATAAGCCACGAAAGACAGTAGCGGGAGGATGAATGGAAAGGACTTTTCATTTTCAGTCTTTTTAGTGAGGGAAATATGGAAATATCAGGTAAAAAAGCTTCAGGCTGGCTGGCATGGTGGCTCAAGCCTATAACTCAGCAAGTAGGAGGCTGAAGCAGGGGAATTGCTAAGAGTTGGAATCCAGTCTAGGCTGCACAGTGAGTTCTAGGCCAGTTTGGCCAAAACAAAACAAAACAAAACATCCCAAACAACTTGCTTTACATATAAACAACTTGCTTACATTATAAACACCTGGTATGAATAATATCCAGCTACATGATTATTTTATTATTATTTTAAAAATATTTTATTTATTATTTTTATTGTTACGTGCATGAGCACATTGCAGGGATATAGGTAAGTGCATCTGTGTCATGCAATGCTTGGGAGAGAGCATCGGATCCCCTGGAACTGGAATTACTGATGGTTGTTAGCTGCCATGTGGATTCTGGGAACCGAGCCTGGGTTTTCTGCAAGAGCAGCTGGTGATCTTAACTGCTGACCCACCTCTCCTGCCCTAATTATTTTATTATTTATTGAGCACCTGCTACATGCCAGTACAGTTGTTGGCATTCAGAGTACAGAAACACCTTCCCTGTGGGATCACTGGAGGAGCAAAGATACCTTGTTTTCCAGCATGTCGGAAATGGAAACAAGTGAATTCCTCACGTGGGGATTAACTAAAAAAACTCATAGACTAGCAAAGCATAAAACATTCAAAGAAAAAAAAAATGCTTAGAAGGTTTTTGTTTGTTTGTTCTGAGACAAGGCTTTGTCACGTAGTCCAGCCTGGCTCTGCGCTTGCGATTCTTCTGCTTCCATTTCTCAAGTACTTACCTTACATTTTATGAAATGTACTAAGGACCACCTGTTTCAATAAGAAACACAAATTGTTTGAATATCTTCTTCTTATCTTGCCCTGAGCTTAAAAACCATCTTATCTCTGAAAATCATATAAAACACACCAGAAAAAAAAAAAAAAAACATGCTTCTAATGTAATGATGCATCTGCCTCTCTACAGTTCCTTCCGGGGAGCAAGGAACCAGCAGTGAGCTCTGAAACGGTGTTTTGAACCTGGAAGCAGGGATAAAGGTGAGGCTGCTTTGGAATGCGAATGGATAAGAGTTACCATGGCTGAACTTTCAGTTTCCAGGGGGCAAAACCAGATCATAATGGGTGGTGGGTAACGCTTGGAGAGCACATTGATTTCTGGTAACAATTCAGAAGCTTATTTGCAAGCTTCTTTTCAGAATGTGCAGCCCACCCACATCCTTGGAGAGCACGCTGGCTCTCGGAATCACCTGTGATTTCAGGGAGGCAATGGTGTCTTCAAGTTCCTGTCTCAGAGATGCTGGCATCAGCCCTTTGAATTTTGTTTCATATTCCTGTCGTATGTATGTCATCTAAAACAGGAAAAAGAAATGTCTGTTTTGGATTTAAGAAATCCTAGGATAATATCCATTCACCCCCAAATAAGTTCTTTATACGTATTGTCAGAAACCATACAATAAAAATGACACCAAGAGTCATGGACACTGACAAAGCTGAGCAGACCGGGCGCCTTGTAATTCTGGGAAAGATGGTCCCTAGAAAAGCTTTCCTGTGAAGTCCCCGTTAAGGTGCACAAATAAGAGAGCACACACAGCGTTTGTCTTTCTGGGTCCAACTCACCTCGCCCAGTACAAAGTTTTCTAGTTCTGTCCATTTACCTGCAAGTTTCATCTTTCTTTACAGCTGACTAGAACTCCATTGCATATATACTGCATTTTCATTACCCATTTGTCAGTTGAGAAACATTTGGTTGTTTCCATTTCCTATCTATTATAAAAAGAGTGGCAAAGAACAGGGCTGAGCAAGTATCTCTGTAGTATAATATAGAGTCCTTTGGGTGTATGCCAAGGAGTGGTGTAGCTGGGTCATATGGTAGATCTGTTTTTAGTGTTTTGAGTATTCTTCACACTGATTCCCATAGTGGCTGCCCTAGTTTGTAATACTACCAACAGCGAATGAGGGTCTTCTCTCCCCATGCATGCTAGCCACATTTGTTGAGTTTTCTTGATCTTACTCATTGTAACTGCGGTAAGATGAAATCTTAAGTAGTTTTAATTTTATTTCCCTAATTGGTTAAGGATGTTGAAAACTTTTAAAGATATTGCTCAATCATTTTCATTTCTTTTGAGAATTCTGATCAGATCTGTAGCCCATTTTTATTAATTTTTTACTTATTTAATTAATTTATTTTAATTTTATGTGTATGACAGTTTTGCCTGCATGTATGTAAATGTACCCATGTCATGCAATGCTAGTGGAGGACAGAAGGGGACATGGGATCCTCTAGTGTTACCAGATGGTTGTTAGTCACCACGTAGGTGCCGGGGAACCAAACCCAGGTCCTCTGTGAGAGCAGTAAGTGCTCTTAACTGCTGAGCCATCTCTCCAGGCCCTGTGGTCCATTTTTAAATTGGGTCACTTGTTTTCTCTATTCTTTGCCTTTTGAGTACTTTGTATACTCTGGATATTAATCCTCTATCAGATGTTTAGCTGGCAAAGATTCTCTTCCACTCTACGGGCTTCCTCTGCACTTGACTGATTGCTTCCTTTGTTGCACAGAAAGTTTTTCGTTTAATAAAGTCCTATTTGTCAATTGTTGGCTTTATTCCTGAGCAACTGAAGTCCTATTCAGAAAGACCTTTCCCACCCTCAAGTCCTGTAGGACATGCCTCGTTCTTCCAGGAGTTTCAGCATTTCAGGGTTCACACCAAGTCCTGATCCATTTGGAGATGATTTTTGTGGATCCTAGCTCCAAATCTTTAGATGTGAGTATATAACCTCAGGTAACCACAAAAGCCAGCAAAGCAGAAAGGGACCATGGGAGGTAGAATGCACTCTAGAGAGGAAAATAGTAAGACACAGGTACTGTCAAGGGGGAAATGGGAAAAATGAGGGAGGGACACTTTAAATGGGGAGAGAGGAGTAAGGATAATACAAAGGGAGAAGGAGGAAGGAGAAATAACACTAGGATGTCAGAAAAAGCCATAAGAAAACATTATTCCATAACCTTATTTAAAAATACATGAGTTCATGTGTGTGTGCATGTGCGTGTGTGTGTGTGTGTGTGTGTGTAGCCACAGGCTATCTAACAAAAATTCCAGTGTCAAGCATGGGAAACCTCTCTTTGAGTTGTTGGTCAGGGTATTCCAAGAGACTTCCAAAACAATATAGGCTACTGCCAATGCCCTTGGTTGCCTCCCAGAACTTGAAGGTAAGACCCTATTGCTGAAGACTCCACATACTCTGGACATAGGACTTGGATGAATTGAAATGGAATTGACCTGGAGGCCTCCTTCCTGAGGACCAGTGGTCACAGTACTGGAAGGTGTATGCAAGCTGCCATGGGAAAAAAGCAAACAATAGTTCTACTGAGCTGGAAAGCCTACTAATGAACTTAAAGCCCATTTACAGGAGGGAACTCATACCTGCTACTATAAACCTAGCCAAACATCTGTGGCTGGAGAGATCATAGACCCTAGAGGAGAACCCATTACTGCCACTTTCCTAAGTCAATATTTCTAACTATACTCTAAGTACGTATCCATATATCCATAGATAAATGTAGCTCTCATTACTCATCAAAGAAGCTTCTTTTTGCAGTAGATGGATACTATTACAGAGATCTACAACTAGTAAAAATGCAGAGTATAAGTGACTGTGAAGTGCCTAGCCACAATTGATACGTGTACAACAGAACCCTTACACTGAGGCTCAGCGAACATCATGGAGGAGAAGGCATAAAGACCGTAAGAGGCAGAGGACCAGGGCAATAGTGTCTTCCAGACATGACCGGGAAGCTGCAGCCATGGAACCTCAATAATATGGTTGCCTAACAAGACTTACATAATGACACCACCATTTCACATGTCAGTGTGGCTAGGAGAAGTTTCACAGGTCTCATCTCTAGATGAAGAGCTATAGGCAACCAAGGGCTGCTGAGAGAGGGAGGATCAGATTTCTCCAGGGAGGAGCTCCCTGATAGGTTATCTAATCCTAAGTGGTCAGCCCTAAACACATGTACACAAGCAACACTAAATGGATTTAGTAGGGGGTGTGTGTGTGTGTGTGTGTGTGTGTGTGTGTGTGTGTGTATAACAATAACAATTAAAGAGGTCGTGAAATTGAGGAGGGATGTGGGGAGAGTTGAAAGGGGACAGGGAGGAGTGCAAATGCTGTAAATACAGTATGTATGTATGAAAATAAAAAATCCCTGTTAACACAATTTTCAACATCTGGTAGGTAAAATACCATTTTTTTTTTCCCATTCACAGGGCATGCCACCATGCAAACCCTGCTGCCTTCTCTCCATCAGAATGTGGACTACCTTTATGTTAAACTGTGGCTGAGGACAACTCATAGCATGCCTTGGTATGACTGAAACACTGGCAGGTTCCTGGAGTGCTAGTGGGATTCATGTGGTGATGAAGACACCAACGATGGTGAACCTGCACAGCTGACTTTTCCTCAACAAGGTGGACAGGCGGTGTACCCTGGTCATAGGATGTTTTGGTGGCTCATCCCATTCACATCTCTAAAAGCTAAAAGGTAATGAAGGTGGTGGAAGTTACACCTGTGGAAGATGTGCATGGGTGCCACATGAATATGCATGTGCAAATGGTGCTGTCTTTCTACGTCTATGTTCCTACTAATCTAAAATGTAAGAGAATCACTTAAGAAATCTATTACATGTGCTATGTATGAGTTTACTGAGTTGTAAAGCAGAATTGCAGAGTATTACATACACAATTCATCAAACAACTAGAAGAAAGGAAATACATTATGGAAATGTGTACCGCTGGACAGGCCTATGGACTTGCTGAAGATAATCTAAAAATACTGTCTTGAAAGTCTTAATTTTTATTTCACTAAACTGAATTAAGGAAGAAATGTATCCTACTAATACATTTCATTTCTTACTTAAATTCCATGGTAACTTTCTAGAATGTAGCTTCTTAAACTGTAGGTTCTGACCCCAGATAGGGTTGTATAACTGAATGTGGGGGGACTGCAAAAAATATAGCAACAGTAAAATTAATTAAAAATAAAAATGGGGACTAAAGAATCTAATAAATGAACTAAAAGGTTAACTAGAGGGAGGGCTGGAGAGATGGCTCAGCAGTAAAGAGAACTAGCTGCTCTTACAGAGGAACCATGTGGGTTCAGTTCCCAGCAGCCATATGGGGGCTAACAACCATCCATATCACTAGTTCCAGGGGATTAGACTCCTGCTGGACTTCACACAGGTGAATTTACATACATGCAGGCAAAACGTTCATACACATAAAATAAAAAAATGGATTCAAAGTAAAAGAATTGAAGGTGTTTCTGGCAGAGCATGTCTCACTTGTACTGCATGACTTTGCTGTAGCCTTGGTTCTGAACACACAACATATGCGCTTTCTGTGTCATGCCAGGAACCCCAATGGATACTACCTAAAGCATGATGGCTCAGTTTCAAGGTTTTATATATTACAAATTACAATGGTTTTACTGTATACATAAAGTTTTCCACTCCTACACAAATATAATGGTTTAATTACAGGACATAAAAACTTAGTATTTTCCTCTCATTCTTTAGCATTTATCTTAGTATATCTCTTAAAAACAAATTTTTAAAAATAATTTTTTAGAGATTTATTTGTGTGTGTGTGTGTGTGTGTGTGTGTGTGTGTGTGTGTGTGTGTATACGTACACATACCACATGTCTGCAGGTCCCCATGGAGGCCAGAAGAGGGTGTTGGATCCCCTGGAACTGGAGTTACAAGTGGTTGTGAGTGGCCTAACAGTAAGTGATCTAATCTCAGCTACATTTCTAGTCCCTCAGAATGCAAGTTTTTAATTTTTGGTAAGGCATTCTTCTAAGATCTTCTGTAAGGTTTTATATGTAAATAAAATAACGAAAAGGCTCTGCTGCTAAAATGCTTGTTGGTTATCCTGTCTACTGGTTTTCTTAACCTGATGCTCTTGGACTTAAATGTCAATCATTATGTGTGTTGGCCAATTGAAAACAAAGGCAAAACAAAATACAAACTTTATAAACCATATCTTTTTTTTGTTTTGGTCTTTTTAAGACAGGGTCTCCCTATAGCCGCAGCTATCCTAGAACTCACTGTGTAGACCAGGCTGGCCTTGAACTCACAGAGATCCGCCTGCCTCTGCCTCCTGAGTGCTGGGATTAAAGGCGTGCGCCACCATGCCTGGCTCATATCTTTCTTTGAAAATAATTTTTATTGAGTTTTTGTGCCTTTCATATAATAGATCATAATCAAATTTAGATCCCCCTCCCCATCCTTGCCCCCCCTCACTGGAATTTCATGCATTCTGTTATATATGTTAAGTCTTTTCTGGTCAAGCACTTGTACCCAGATGTCCTTCAATGCAAGTTTATCCACTAGAGTGTAGTCAGCCTATCTAGAATCCTTCCCTTAAAAGATCTCTCTTCCCTCACCCAGCAGTAATCCATTGCCAATAGTTCCTAGGCTAGGGTTGGGGCCTGCTGCCCATTTCCCTCATTCTATGCTAGGTTTTTGTCTGACTGAGTTGGCATAGGTCTTGTGCATGCTGTCACCATTGTTCATGTGAGCAAGTACATAGAGAATACATATCTGAGTGATGCCCAGCCCTAAATGACACATCTACAGTGGAACCTCTACACCTAAGGCTCATGGAACATAGCAGAACAAAGGGTAGAGAGAATACTCCCTCAACTCTTACCAGTGAAGCTTCCTCATACAACAGAGTGCGATACACACAGAAGGCCACAACTGCCAAGTTTGAAAGAATAGGAGACTGAAGAGTATATGTCACTGGATAGGATTCCTCTATTAAACATCATTCACCCATGGCTCAGGGATCATTGTAGAAGAGGGGGCAGAAAGATTGTAAGAACCAGAGTTGGTACACAAACAGAAATCATATCTTTAGGGCAACATTTGCTGAGACTTCATAGGTTGTATATTGATTATTTTATTTTTCTATCATCAACAATGGCTCTGAAATTTTGTGGTCCTGCTTTTAAAGTATATTCATGCATGCCTTTTTTTTTTCATCTTTGTTAAGATTTGCCTATTGTCTGTATAATTGAAGGACACCTTGTCTGTCTATAAAAGTGCTTCAATTCTATTTTC
>NW_008346898.1:2254310-2321251 GCF_000622305.1 Nannospalax galili | reverse complement strand
TATTTTATGTATATGTGTGTATAGCCTGCATGTAGGTAAGTGCACCCATGTTGTGCAATGCCCGCGGAGGACAGAAGAGGCTGTTGGATCCCCTGGAGCTGGGGTTACCGACAGTTGTTAGCTGCCATGTGGGTGCTGGGATTCGAACCCGGGTCTTCTGTAAGAACAGTCAGCATCCTTAACTGATGAGCCATCTCTCCTCTTTTTTAAAAGACAAGTTTCATATTTCCCAAGCTGGCCTCAAAATCACTATGAGCCTAGGATGACCCTGAACTTTTGAAGCGCTTGCCTCCACCTCAATGCTAGGAAACAAGGAAGAAATCACACAAAATGAAAATGTAAAATATGTATAAAATAAAAAAGAAAAAATAATAATGGAGAAAACTATAATTCTGGTTATAGGTACAAACCACCATAGCTGGTTTAACCAATTTTTTTTGTACCATATATTATAAAGTCAGAGACAAGGCTGATTTTTCCATGTAAAGGTAGCTGTCATCCCTGCTTGGTATTGATTAGTCCATGTCAGTTTTCCTTAGACATTGTGTGTGTCTTTTCTATTTTAGAGTCAATTGTTTGAAAAGGAGTTTCCTCTGGTAGAATTATTTGTATCCTATTTAATATATTAGTCTATTTGCTCTCATCTTCAGGCATATGTATTTTGTATATATTGACTCTTTCTGAGAAAGCTCCTGTAGTGGAAGTTTTCTCCATTATTATTTTTTCTTTTTTCTTTTATACATTTTTACATTTTCATTTTGTGTGATTTCTTCCTCATTTCCTTGTTTTCCGTGTTTCCTTGAATTTTTCAGATGACATTTCTATTTTTAGTTCTTCAAACATAATTTTAATTTTTATACTCTTTTGATTTTCATCTACCAGTTTCCTAAGCTGAGAGATCATTTTTCATCTTTTTATTGACTTACATCATTTTTATCATTTTATGCATATGCGTGTATTGCCCTCATGTAGGTTAGTGCCCCCCCCCCCCCGTCGTGCAATGCCCATGGAGGACAGAAGAGGCTGTCGGAGACCCTGGAACTGGAGTTACGGACAGTTGTTAGCTGCCATGTGGGTGCTGGGATTTGAACCCAGGTCTTCTGCAAGAACAGTGTTCTTAACCACTGAGCCATCTCTCCAGTCTCTAGTTCCTTTTTCTTAAAAAATTATAACTAATTTTGAATGGAATCAGCATCTCTTGTGTGTTGAGGTAGAGGAAATGGGTTAGCCACAGCTAACCACATTTTTTTTTTTCTATGCTTTCTAATGAAATATATTGTTTCATTTGCTCTAGGGGGCCATTGCCCTCTGTTTTCTAGTACATTGGAGGTCATGACCAAGTGCTTAAGCTCCTTGTTTCAGGTTCATGGTCTCTCCTGATTCTCATGTCCCCATCTGCTCATGTATGATGCTCTAGGAGGCCAGCTGTAGGTAGTAGACACTGTGTGAGACCAAGTTGCTCTCTGATTACCACTATCCCCTCCATTTCTTTTAAAATTCAATATGTGATGTTGCTCCATTTTAGGGAGTACCCATGCCTTTCTATTTCCTGCTGCTCTATTATTCTTTATGATTTCATTGAATTTGAGTGAATTAAAAATGAGCCTGTGGAAAATGTGAAATTACCTTGATTAAGAGTGAGACTTGCAATCAGGAAACAATAACTACACTTAATTCTTAAGCCCAAATCCTGAATCTGAAAATCATTATATCAAGCAGAATCTTGTTACTTTAATACAATCATGGAAAACTTACTAAAGGTTTTAAATACAAGATGAAAATCTATATAAATGCAATGTACTTACTGATCTAAAACAAGTTTTACAACTCCCTCCCCCCCAAAATCCCTGCACATTTTAAAGCCTGATTAGTGAAGCATTCATCTGTCAGTCACATGGCAAAAGGACCCTTGCTGCTGTCATTCTACCCTGTATGTTTCCTGAGAAAATAGAGCATCCCAAATCTTGGAAAAATCCTGCTAAATCAAAGAGATAGTGAAAGCCAACCAAGACTGGTCTGGGTAAGGGATACATGAAGAGCCATGACTCCCTCTCTTGCATACTGGGAACTGAGGCAAACTAGTATGATCTAGAAAAGCTTGCTTCTTGTTGCCACTAAGTTGGCTGTCCTTGGTCACCCAAAGACAAAGTAACTAAGCTAATGATGTCACTGTTTATGTTTCTAATCTTCAGAACCCGTTCCCTGCAGTTATTGGATACAGCAAAGGAGCACCCTGGAGAGGTGCTCTTAGTTCAGCCAGACACCAGAGTTCCTCTTCAAAGAATAAGCACTATTGGCTAGGAGATGTTTCCGGCTTATTGCTACTGGATCTTTTTAGCACTGTGCAGGTAAACACTACTTTATCTTTCCCTCAGATAACGGCCCTCTTACTAAGTTTCCATTCAACCTTCTATCTTGCACACTGCCTCTTGGTGTTTTCCTCCATCTATTAACAACCTGTCCTTTTCCTAGTGCAGCTGTGGATGAGACACAGTCCCACCTCTGATGTGTACTTTAGTTTCATTGCTATTGCTGAGATAAAATACCTTGACCAAAACCCAACCAACCAACCAACCAACCAACCAACCAAGGGGAAAGAAAAGTTTATTTCAGCTCACAACTCCAGGTTTCAATCTATTGTAGGGAAGTCAAGGTGGCAGGTATTTAAAATATAACCACAGTCAAGGGCAGAGAGAAATTAATATATGCATACTCATTCTTGCTTGCATTCAGCTTGATTCTTCCATTGTTGGTTTATTTTTTATTTATTTACTTTTTGAGACAGGGTCTCATTATGTAGCCCTGGCCTGGAACTCTCCATGTAGGCTAGAATGGGCTTGAACTCAGAGATCTCCCTGTCTGCTACATGCTAGAATTAAAGATGTGCCTCCATGACATCTGGATTTCTTTCTTTTTTCTTTTTCTTTTTCTTTTTTTGAGATAGGTCTCACCATAGTGAGACAGTACTTTTAAAAAAGGGCTATGAAGACTGAGAACATCCCTAACTTGAGTTTACTGTCATGCTGAATGAAAGTTCAGTAGAGGGGAAAAGGAGTTATGTAAGAATTCCATTGGCAGAATTTTTAATATTTAATTTCACCATAGGTACTGTCTCAGTTTGGAACACCTTCATCTTACACCTAGGTGACTTCAATATTTGTTTTTTAAATAGAATTTGCCTCATCTTTAAAATAAAAATCAAATTCCTGCAATCAGGAAGGCCCTGTATCCATCTCCTACCTCCTGTTACCCTGGAGTCCCTTTCCTTGCTTCCTGAATACCTGATGTGCTTGTTTTCAATTCATTTGCCATTTCATTTCCCTTACATAGGGCCTTTCTTATTGCTCTCTGATTTTTTAAACATACTTTAAATTAAAAAAAAATTGTGTGTGTGTGTGTGTGTGTGTGTGTGTGTGTGTGTGTGTACGCGTGCACATGTAGCTGTTGAAAGACAACGTACTGGGGGTGGCTCTTTCCTCCCACCTGTGGGCAGGGTCCGCCTTGTTTCTGCTGCTGCTCTGCACACTAAGCTAGCTGGCCTGTGAGCGTCCATCTGTCTCTGCTCCCATCTCATAGCAGGAGTGCTGTGATTACAGGTGCACTTGCCACTGTATCAGCCTTTTTAAAAAACCTGCATTCTGAGGATTGAATTCCGGCTGTCAGGCTTGCACTGCTAGCGCTTTTGCCCACTGAGCCACCTCTGTGGCCCTGGATTCTTCTTTCTTTTCTTGTGGGGTTTTGCCATTGCATCCATCAGCATCTCTGGATATTGGGGGGCTCCTATTCTAGGTGAATGACATGAAAGCTACAGATCTAGACTCCAGCAGAGGGAATGTGGCCAGGCCCTCAGGAGGAGGCAGAGTCCAGGGCAATGCCTCCCACCACAGGTAGGCCACAGTTCCTAGGTAGGCAATAGCTCTCATCAGCGAGAACAGGGTCCAGACTGGCTTCTGAGCCACCACCCACGTTCCTGTCATGTTCCTGGCTGGGAACATTTCAGCATGTTAAATTGCTATTATCCTCACAGAGCTTTCCTCACACTGCCTCTGATAGCTGATGGGCCCAGACTTGGAGGCTTACAGTCTCATTCTTGTCCATCTTGGGCTCCATGCTGATTCTAGGCCACAGAGATATCCAGTTTGTTTTGATACCAAATATGCCCCTTTAATTTCCCCTTTTATATTTTATTAACTACTGTTGAATATTTATAGTGGAGAGGGGGACTCATAATATGACCTAAAAGAGTCATCTTATATAAAAGGATATATTCTAATCTTTTGATACTTAAAAAAAAAATTGAGGCAGGATTTCATGTATCCTTAGTTGGCCTCAACCTTGACCTTCTGATCTTTCTGTCTTGACCTCCTGAGTGTTAGGATTACAAATGTGTGTCATAATTTCTGGCTTATGCAGTGCCAGGGAATTGAACTGAGGGCTTTGTACATGCTAGGCAGACACTTTTAACTGAGCTACAACCCTAGCTCATACTGTAACCTTTTAACTTAATGAAGTAAACTGCATTTAACCTAGTACAGAAAAGAGAGGGGTTGAAGAGCTAAGACACTGGAACGGGAGCTGGGGTGTGTTCCTAAACTATGTGCTCTTGGAAGGTTAATTTCCCTGTGTCTCATTTTCCTTAATAGGAAAACGGGAATTATAATTTCTCAAGGCCATTGTGAGGATTAGAGGATTTAATACATGTAAAATTTCTATGAGTTACATGTAGTAAATGTAATAAATGTTATCATTATTCCACTTAATAGGGATTTTAATATATATTTCATTGCATTATTATATACATACATTATGAATTATATGTATACATATTTCAGTTAGCTAACCTTTTATCATTACGCTTCTTTCTTATTTGTAATTATTTGCAAAACTATTCACATATACACATGATTAATTTGAGGATGCCATTTAAACCTCTTTATATATTTTTAGAATCTAAGAAAGTACATTATGATAAAAACCTATGAATTCAGAATTTGTTTATAATTAGAAATAATGTATTGTCCCTATACTTGAAAAACGAAAGCACCTGTTTGTCCAGGCCACCAACAATAGTGCGTGTGTGTTACTTTGGGCTGCTGCAACAACTACTACAGACTACAGAGCTTAGCAAGCACGTACTTCTCACAGTTCTGAAGGCTGGAAGTCCAAAAGTAGGGGCCATAATGGCTGGGTGCCTGATGATGACCGTCGTCCTGGTTATTCTCAAATGCCTTTCCTTGGTATGTATATGCACAAAGTGAGTTTAGGTCTTTACTTCTCTTATAACACAGGACTTCATCTAGACTTAAAATTAGCTCCCATCTATAAAGACATTGGGGACTAAGGGGTTGCCATATGATTTGGGGGGTATGTGTGGAAGCAGGCATTCATTCTACATAGGATATGTGTAGCTTGTACCAGATCTTTACTTACAACTCTGGTCCACTGGTGAGAAACCATTATGGTATCCCAGGTGACTGAATTTAAGGGAAGAATGTCAGCTTAAAACTTTCCGTTTCTGGATTTCTACCAATTAGAAATAGACAGGAGAATTATGGGAAATTAACAGTACTGATGTGGGTTAGTTTTCTTCATAATCTGTCCTAACACCTGGCTTATATGAATGCTGTAAAGCAAGTGGAGTTTGGTGTGTGTGTGTATAGGTGTGTGTGTGTGTGTGTGTGTGTGTGTTTGACTGGTGTGGGTAGGAGGACGAGAGGGAAACAAGCAGTAATTTTGGTACATTGTGCTGTACTGTGCAGGAGAGGGACATGGTGGACATTATAATAGGTGGTCTGGAGTAAAAGGAAACACCAAATTGGGCCTCTGAAGGGTTTTGAATGGCAGGTAAGAAGACATGGGCAGGAGCAGGACACAGAAAGAGAGGCTTGCTAGGCAGTATTAGGGATAATATAAACAGAAATGCAGAGGGCTTTTCCCTTTGTATAGCAAAAAAATTATGGCATTGGCACTTCAGGGGAGGGAAGATGTAGAACTTATATATCTTACTTCTGGTTTGAAGAGTAAAAATGAACTAATGGTAAAAGATGACGCAAAAAGAGTCTGCAGTTGCAGCTGAGGAAAATGTACCATCTTCTAAAAATGTCATCTTTATTGGGGTTAAGGTATTCTGTGTTGCCACAGCAACTGCCAAGGAAGATCCATTTTAGGAAGGAGCTCTGCAGCACAGCTTGTGTAGTTTGAATCTCAAATATGAAGTGAAAATGTAAAGCAGCCATAGTTTTCTTAACCTTCAAAATAATCATGCCCCCCCCCCCCCAGTATAGTTTTCTCTTATGGCTCTTTGTTCTAACAGGTGTCTTCCCAGGTTAAGAGTACAGCTCACTACAAGTCCTTTGCCTGTGCTGATGGGCCACCAGCTTCCACAGGAAGGAGGGACAGAACTCCCGGGTGGGACTGAGAGCCCTGGGCAAGTAGGCGGCTGAGCAGCTAAGAAGCTGCCCACCTCTATCCTTTCAAAGGTGTCATGGACTAGTTTTGGGGGAGGGTTAACTTTTTCAGGAAGAGAACAGTGCTCTGGTTCTCTGAAGGAAACAATGCCTTCAGAGGGAATCATTTGGACCTAGCTCTTTAAATAGAGTTAGATACTCTAAATCTAGCTGGGGAGTGGGGTTCAAAAGATTCTCTGATACTAAAAAGAAAACAGAGCTCTGGTAAGACTACTTAGAATGATAACACAGAAACACATAGCAAGGATGGTTAAAGGGGTAAGATGCTCAGAGAAGACGACCAGTTGAACAGCCCAAGTCTGTTCATGAACCAAAGACTTCAATACCTAATGAAGAGTCTGCAAAATGAAACCGACATGAGCATATTGAAAATGTGGGCATTTTGCATATAAGCCAGACGTTATGCTTCCTGATGGAGATGGCAAGGCTTAGTTACATTACACAGGGTAATAATAAGGGTGGCCTTAGGAGGTGCTAACCAGCCCCTCACAAGAGATGTTCATTCAGAATTCACTCCTCAGTCCTCTGGTAACTAGAATCCATCTTCCCTCTTCTCCATCCTACTTAAAATCAGGGTGGAGAACATGACAAGACCTAAACCAATCATCATATCATATCACAGTCCTGGTTCCATGACTGATTAGGGCCTGGGTATCATGATCCCAGTCTAGGTAACTAGATTCATGAGCATTACAGGTCAATGACTCTCTCATTTTATCCACCGGAGTTTTCCCCAGGAGACGTCATTAATGTCATGTCGATCTTGCTAAAATAAAGTAAGAAGAGGACGGACAGAGTAAAGGCACCCCAGAGGAGAAGAGCTGAGAACTAGAGAGAGAAACTGGGCCCTTTATTAGATGACTTCTGAGTTTCTCCAGTTTCTGACGGTTGGGATCATAACAGTTTAAATCAAAACAATGCAGAATAAGTAAAATATTAACCTGCATTCACGTGTGTTGCATTGATTAGACCAAGGATCAATGAACTTCAGTCTGTAAGTTGACAAATGTGGTGGTGCATCCCTATAATTCTAGCACTGAAGGAACTGAGGCAGAAGGATTACCAAGACTTTGAGGCCAGTCTGGGCTATCGAAAACCCTTTCTCAACAAATAAACAACAAAAGCCCAGACAAAGCCCCCAGACCTGAAACCAAAATAAACCTTGAGCCTGCAGACCAAACCTGGCTGTTTGCCTAATATTGTAAATAAAGTTTTCCTAGAACACAGACTACTTCTGAGTGACCATGGCAGAATTTAACAGTCATAAGCCCTAAAACATTTGCAGCTTGGCTTTCCATAGGAAGTTGGCTGCTCCCTGAACTAGATGGACTAGGAGTGCCCTAAGTCAGAGGCTGTGTTCATTTGCCAATGGCTGCAGCCCCAGAGCTTAGCATGGTACCTAGCATATGGTGGCAACTCAATAAATATTTGCTGCTGAATGAATCCAAACCTCAGTTCCCACAACTGTTGGTGTTAAGTCAGTCTTTATCTTAAAATGACAGGATCCTCAGAAAGTCTAGAGTAAATTAATCACCCAAGCTTTCCCTAAATACAAAGAGCAGATTCTGTCATCGCAGAATTACAGTTCTTAATCAGCACAGTGGCTATTAATAAGTAGGCTAGCTTCAAAGCTGAGAAAGTCAGAGGCAAACACGGAGGCCTACAGAGCTGCTGAGATCAAAAGGGATCTTGGAGATTCACCCGAAGGCGGGCGGGAGCCGGTTTCATCCAGGCTGTTTCCGTTTCCACACTGCCTCCCTTACTCACTGTCTGACTTTGTACAGAAGTGCGATAGGAAATGACCCAGGCCTCTTTCTTCTGTAACAGAATGCCAGCTCTTTTCTGCCTAGAATTCTATCCCTCTGCTCTCATTTCTAATGTTCCCTTTCCTAATAATATCTCTCAAGTGTTTTTTCTTTGCTTAGGTTGACACATACTGTGAGTACTTCCCTCCTTCCAAGAAAGGTTGGCACAGGTCTTAAAGGCCCAGGCTCTGACAGTGGTTCTGAAATGACAAGGGAGCCTGGGAGCTAGAGAGGAAGAGCTCTGACACCTGGACAGCCAAGTCCCTGTGGGGCAGAAGGTAGTGCTCTCCATTTTGTAAGGCACCCAGAAAGGCTTGGAGGAAATAAAATTTTGGGGAGGGACAGGATGACTTTCACTTCTGTTCATAGGGTCTGAACTTCTCAGAAAGGGAGATAGTAATACTTCATGGACAAGATTGTACTTCCTGTAAACCTAGTTTCTATCAAGAGAGGACCAAAAATCAGATGAAGGGGTAGAGGGAGGATTTCTGAGGTTCTTAATTGACTGTTAATAAAGGACCCAAGAAAGGCTTATAAGATAGTGAAGCTGGTGTTCAACTGAACTCAGGGAACCCTGGAATTCCTCTCTGTTTATTCTTGGACCCTGAAGTAAGGCTGGAGCACATGACACATATTAAATGACCAGGAGAGTAAATGACTGAACAAAATTATGATTGAATAGGTATGTTATGATGGTAAAGGTCATGCCAAGAAGTTTAGACTTAATGTAGTAGGAAACAGCAAAGAAAAGCTCACATTCACAAATATCTAATATATGCCAGATATTATAGTAAGCATTTGACATATAATCTTCGACATATTGTGACAATTTTATTTCATTTTCACATAAAATCTGAAAGCTACATGTTATCCTGCAAAATGAAGCAACAGTTCACAGTAACTAACTGCTATAACCAGGATTGAACCTGACAGTTAACCTAGGAAGGGGAGGAGAGGATGAATCTGGAAATACTGAGAAGAAATCTCCTAAGAGGGTTTAGCCTGGGATTACAGAGGGGCTGCTGCAGTGACCTGAGTGCGGGAGGGGGGGACTCAGTTAAAGCATCACCTCTGAGAAGGTAGAACAGAAGCGGACAACTGGCTTTAGAACAGAAGCAAGAAGAGCATGCAAGGAGTTTGAACCTCACTAGGTGTCCAGAAGAAGGCCCATGTTACTGTTAGGAAGGTTAAAGGGAGAGTATGGAGGGGTGGAAGAAAAGACATGTTTGAAGTGTTTTCATCTGAGGTGCCAGAAAATGTTCATGAGGAAGTATGGGAGTGGAAGTTACAGGGAAAGCCAGAGTGGAGGCCTAAGAACCATGGGCCAGAATTGGAAACTGGAGCCTTGGGAATGGAAGAGCTCTCTGAATGGGGAAGGAAAGAACAGGATTTCCTGAGCCAGGACTCCTCCTTAGGGACTTCCACATTTAGAATGGAGAAGGAAGTGGAAGCAGAGAGAGACCAGGAATGGCCAGAGTGGAGATAGCTCTGTATGTCTAGCAAGTGCAGTGCACAGCCTGGTGTCTCACAGAAGAGGGGCAGGAAGATGGGAGATGCTTCTGAGGGCCAAAGAGAACAAGCCAGAAAACCTGGCGACTATCTATCATGTGCATCAAATATCATCACCAGAGAATAAACAGAGCAATCTAGAGAGCATATTGGTCACAGGAGATTTTGGTGAATGACAATCTACAAATGAAGGGGGTTTATGATGGGATCAGTCTTGATAAACACAGCATTTCCCGTTTTAAAGCAAAACTTGCAATAAAAGGCTCATGGTTAAAGTTATTCAATTCTCATTCAAAGTATCTGATTTAGTTAAGAGATTTCTGACCTGGTTTGAAGGCGTTTTTCAAAAGAGGCAAGCTATGACTGCTCTTTCTTTTATGCATATTTAAACTCTTGACAATTATAAATAAGTTAAACCTCTCCCTCAAAGTACCAATTATCTCCTTATGTTTAAGAAGGCATGTCTTGCCAGAAATGGTATCCTATACAAAACACAAAGTAGGAACACAAAGGCAGCCATTGTCTCACTGACACACCCAGGATTTACTTAAGTAGCTCCAATTAACACTAATGAGGATTTTGTGCTTGAATCCCCTCACCTCCTAACTAAAGGGAACAGAGACCCCACAACCTCACAACAGAAAATTTCAAAATACCATTGTAAATAGTGACTGACTAAATTCATGAGTTGTTCACCTTTCCACAGCAGAGGGAAGGGGATTTTCAGTCAATTAAAAGTTTAGGACCATAACATTATTAGAAGACTTTGTTCAGGCTTCCTGAATTTTTATCTGTATTTTTTTTTTTTTTTACATAAAATACAAAAAAGGAGCCATGTCAATACATAACGGATGTATAATAGGACAGAGAAGGAAACAGGAGTGCTCACTAACTTCTAAGAGGGGTGATGGAGGCCTTCAAAGAGGTGATATTTCATCTGGACACAAAAGAATAAGTAGAGACCTTCTAGATGGATGAGGGCAAGGCATTGCTGCTTGAGGTGAGACCAAAGGGTGGTGGTAACAGTGTAGGGCATGTCTGGGGACTGTAATTTGATCAGGTATGGACGAAGGTCATGAGTGAGCAGGTGGAAATGATGCAGTTGAGGCTTTGAGGCTCATACCCAAGGATATGACTTCTGATTGGAAACTGCATGTCCTGATTTTCATTATAAGAACAGAAACCCAATATTGCCATCCTGCTTCTAGCTCTTTCTCCTTCAAGTGAAGTCTGCCATGGAGGTCTGATCATCTTGTCCTCCCTGCACAGATTTAAAAACACTGCAATTAGCTGGGTGTGGTGGTGCATGCCTGTAGTCCCAGCACTTGGGAAGTAGAGGGAGGTGGATCTCTGTGAGTTCAAGGCCAGCCTGGTCTATACAGGGAGTTCCAGGCCAGCTGGAGCTACAGGGGGACCCTGTTTCAAAAAGATCAAAAAAAAAAAAAAACCCAAAAAAAAAAAAAAAAAAAAAAAAAAAAACCCAAAAACAAAAACAAACAAACAAATAAAAACCCTGCGATCATTTCTTACACCTGTATCTCCTTGTATGGCTCAAGTAAGATCTGTCTCATAATGATCTGAGCCTAATCTTCCAGCCTTGTGCTCAAGCAATGAACTGGCATTTCCCACCAAAGTCTTGTACCATTTGTGACTTGTGCCTTTGACATACTATTCTCTATACCTATACCTTTCCTGCCTCAAGTAGCTGGAGAACTCTCCATGCTCATCATTATGTCCTCCTCTATGATGCTTGCTGTGAGCATCTAACAGTTATGATGGCGAGGATGATTGACATTTACTATTTTCTATGTTCTAGGCACTACACTGCATCTTCTTGCAGACATTATATCTTACTGAATCTTCCTGCAATTCCTTAGTGGCATTTTGACAGCTATTTACTAAAAATAATAGGATTGGAAAAGTTACTATCTTATCCAAAGTCACACAGATACTTAGTACCTGAGCTGAGACCTATAACTAGGTCTTCTTTACCCTATAGCCTCTGCTTTTACTTCACTATCATATAATGTTATAATGATTGATTTGCATATTCTTTCTTCTACTGGAAATATGGGTTCCCTGAGGGGAAGTTCTGTTCTTAACTAGAGATCAATGCTATTTAAGAAGTAAACAAGACTAAATCATTATTTCTTTGAAGTTTGAAAGAATTATATGGGTTGTTTTTGCCAACGTAGAGGCGATTTTTGCCCACGTCACAGGAGTGCGCATAAGCAGAACTCACCCCTCACATGCATCTGGCTCAGTGAAACACCTGCTCTGGGTGAGATGGAATCTCTTTTAATTTATTTATTATTTTTATTTTATGTGTATGAGTATATTGCCTGCATGTATGTGAGTGCACCCGTGTCATGCAATGCTGTGGAGGTCAGACGAAGGCATGGGATTCCTCTGGAACTGGAGTTAAGGACGGTTTTAGCTGCCATGTGGGTGCTGGGAAGCGAACCCAGGTCCTCTGCAAGAGCAGTCAGTGCTCTTAACTGCTGAGCCATCTCTCTAGCTCCAGGAATCTCTTTTAAAAAGAGAAGTTGATGCCTATAATTTTACAAATCAGATCAACTGGCAATGAATAGTAACCTGGCTTGGTCAATTTAGATTTGCTAGAAAGTGCCATTTCCATTAGAAACAGGGAGCAGAAGCTACCTTTTAAAAAGGTAAGTGCCAGGGATTTGGGAGATGCCTAGCAGTTAAGAACACTTTCTGCTTTTGCAGAGGACTGGAGTTGGGTTCCCAGGACCCACAGGGAGCAGCTCACAACTGCCTATAACTCCAGCTCCAGGAGATCTGATGCCTTCTTCTGGCTTCTGTGGACGGACACACACACACACACACACACACACACACACACACACCATAGATTCACATATACACACACATAATTGAAAAGAAAATCTTAAGAAGTACAAGCTAGAAGTGATGGTTCACACACTCAGGAGTTTGGGCCAGGGGCATCATGAATTTCAGGCCATCTTAGGCTATGCCATGACTTCTAGGCTAGCTTGGGCACAGAGTGGAAGCTCTGTCTCAAAAAGCCAAAAATAGGGGCTGGAGAGATGGCTCAAGTAGTTAAGAACATTTATTGCTCTTGTAGAAGACCTCAGTTAGGTTCCCAGGGCAGCTCACACTGCCTGTAAGTCCAGCTCTGCACATACCCCTAACCCTATCACACATACACATAATTAAAAACAAAATACATTTTTAAAAAGGCCAAAAATAAAGTAAAAAGTTGAGTGTGCTGTTTTTGACTTAGAAAAAACCAGTGCAGCCCTAAGAAGCTACATGGAGAGGAACGTACTCAATGTTAGACTGAGCAAGAGGCTCAGCCTTCTTTTGTTGCCATTCCCAACAGTGCAGTCTTTCAGGGATGCCTCTGCAGTCTTTATAAAACTGTTGCCCAGATCTTTTAAAAAACACATCAAACCAACAAAGGTCAAATAAAGAACAGGCAGATTTTGTTCTTCAGTTGAGGGCATTTCTTTAATATCAAAAAGGTAGTGAAATCTAGAAAACTATTTTAATGATGTCTGAAAAGAATTCATGCTAGAGAGTTTAAAAAAAAAAGAAAAGGCAAAGAAAAAAGCTTGAAGATCACTGGAGGCTGAAGCTGTGGGATTCTCATTGGGACAGCTTTTTTCTTTACTTCAATGGCACAAAAAAAATTCACTATTTAAAACTGGAGGAAGAAAAAGTCCTAAATATTGTCACTTTCCATGTTTATCAGCTTACAAGGTAAAACATTATGGTGAAAATTTCAACAGCTCAGTTACAGTGAGAACAAAGGAGAGGACGCCTGTCTGTAGTTTGAGCCACAGAGGCTGCTATCAGAAGAATCTGTGTAGCTGGGACACTCAAGTTGGGAACTTGGACTCTACGGCAATTTAATTCTTTCTCTTGCTCATGTATTTCAAATCAATATTGATAGATGAAGTCTAAGATGTGTGGGATGAAGATACCATTTTATCTCGCCTATCCCCCTTATCTTTGAGAAAAAGCCTTTATCTTCTCCCTTTTGATGAGCTAAAATTAATCTTGCTTACTCCTGGTCTTTGGAAGAATTTAAAAACAAAGGTGAGCACAAGTCCCTGTACCAAAAGTGGCTTATGAGATGTTTGTCTTGCCTTGCGATCTTGGAAATATGACTTCTTGTACTGTGAACTTAGTCTAATATATACTTTAAATGCCCCGTAAGGCAAAGTAAATGTATGACGGGGTGGTGACTTTTCAAAAGACTTGTCTGAGAGTTTTACTGAGTCTACATGGTGCAGCTTGAGTTACCTTGGGATCACATATGTTAGCGCACAGTAAGCAGTGTGGGAGGGTGGTTAGTGAGGGTAGATCAAGCCCAGGTGTGAGGTATGGCAGGGGCTAGTCTTAGGCATGGAGGCCCATGAACCACAACTTGGGGTTTTGGTGATATCCTCTTCTTAATCTCCAGTGTAATGGTAGAGACTGGTGGGTGGTCTGGTGAGAAATGGCTAGGATGTGGAGTTGCATGGGAGGGGCACAGCCCATATAGGTCTAGACTGGAAACTGTGTTTCATGCCAGGGTACCCTTTCCATCTCCTTCATCAATGCTGAATGGCTGGGTTGAGGAGAACTAGGCTGGCCTACGTGTAGAACACAAAGGAAATGAGACCTCCATCTTCAAGGAATCCACAAACATTACAGTGAACAGAGTGTTGCTTGGGAAGTCTGTAGGAATCCTGAGTTGTGCTCTCAAAGGTGAGTAGCACTTGGACGGTGAAAGAAAATTCTGGGTGAAGTACACAGCATGAAGTCAAGACTGTGGCTGTGGGGGGAGGTCTCAGAGTCCCTGCAGCCGAGGGCCTGCCTGGAGATGCCAGGGCTGCTGAAATAGCTCAGATATTGACCCTGAAGATGTGGCAGAGTGGTCAGACGAAGGAGTGGGAGCCATTTGTTTAGGCAGGGGAGTAACTGGATGACAGTGCTGTTTTCAGAAGATGTCTCAGATACCAGAGGCACTGAGAAGATGCCATTTAGTCCATATCTGAGGTGTTTAGGAATCAAAAATGGCAGTGGAGAGAGGGAAAGAGGACTAGAACTCGGGTGATTATTTTGGAGGTAGAAGTAACTGAACTTGGTGATGAAATAGTTATATGGTATGACTGATGCTGAGGGCAGACAATGTCAAAGCCTCCAGAAGAGGCTTCCCTTCAAGCCTGTTCACACCAGCAAGGACTCAATGCCCCCCCCCAATAAACCATCTCTACACCTTTAGCTTTGGTTCCTATCTGTGTTTGTTGCCTTGGGCTGCTATAATAAAAAATCATAAATGAGTAGGTTAAACTACAAAAAATCATTTTCCATAGTTCTGGAGCCTTGAGGTCCCATTCAGTACCAGCATAGGGGTTTAGACAAGGTTCCCTTCTGACTTGCAGATGTTGCCTTCTTACTGTGGCCTCACAAGGCAGGGAAAGCACAATTCCTCTCATGTCTCTTATGAAGATACCAATCTCATCATGAAGGCCACTACCTCAAGACCTAATTGCCTTCCAAAGGCCCCATTTCCAAATGCTATATTGGAGGTTGTGAAAATTTGGGGAGGGACACACAAATGTTCAATTACAGTGTTACCTTCATTTTAATGACTTCCATGTCCAGGCTATAGACTTTTGTTCCCTCTACTTCTTGTTTGCAAATCCAGCTTCACCAAGGTATTACGATGATGTAGGTAAGATGTAGATAGATTAGTCTCAGTCCTGAAGCTGCAGAGCACTGGGCTCTTCTCACTACTGCAGACCTGGTGTCTAGAGGCCCCACATGACACCTTGCTTCATTAGCTCAGTTTCTGTGATTGAACTCTTGCCTCCTCCTGCCTACTGCTCCAGGTCCTGCTAGGATTAGAGTTCAGGGCCAGTGATGGCACTCCTACAGGAGCAGTTATAGAGGGAACTTTCTCTTTTTTGCTGACTTGAGCCTGGAGGCAGGCTCAGGAACTGAGAACAGCCATCTTGTAGCCTTGAGGAGGATAGCTTGTATAGAGAAAGGCAGCAAGAAAGGGAGGAAATAAAGCTAAGAAATGAAGACAAACTAGCCTTTGGTCACATAATTTGAACTATTGGATTAAGCTTCCCTTGAAGTCAATAATACTTCCCAGCTACATGAATAAAAATTTTCTTCGTATTGTTTAAACCAGTTTGAATCTCAACCATTTATTTCTCATAAATCTTCTAACTGGGGCCAAGGTGCCCTGAAAAAGGCATAGACTTTGCACCCTATGGGCTAGTCCTAATGAAGACTTCTCAATTTAATGCTGCCACACCTTACTGGCCGGACTATACTGCCTGGAGTATGACACTGAAGCCAGTCTCCAAACCAGCTTCCACATCTCCCAATGCCTTGCCTAGCTCATTGTTCATCTGCACCATAACTGCCACGCAAAGCCTCCTGGGATTCCAAATTAAGGAGTCAAGGAGTTAAGTTTCCTCCCTTTGGCTCTTGCTGGCTTGATCTAGGCTTATACACTAAAACCTTACGTTACTGGGTTTTCTGGTCCAACCCTAATTCTGGGTATTCTCTGCTACCTGCTTGTTTCAGATAGCTGCTGCAGGGAGCACATAAAATACCACCATGTACACTATTTTGATGGGGAACAATGCAAATTCATACTATTTGAGCTCAGTGGATCTCTGTTGCTGGTGGATGTTTTACGGCCTCTGTTTTACAGTGCATGTGTATGTGTGTGGGGATTTTTCACAAAATACTTATCTGGTGTGACACCTATATATCTGGCAAGCCCATATTGCTGCTGATGTGTTAGTGACTGGTATAATTTAGGGCCCACTGATCTCTGTGTTTGGTGAAGCTTTTGGAAATAGCTAGGAAACACCACAGAAAATAACGATGCAGAAAACAAGGGGCTTAGTTATTTATTATGTGTCTTAACTGATGCAAGTCATCAAAGTAATAATTGCAGAGAATAAGGTATAAATCAATAAAATAAGCAAATGGGAGTGATTGAAGGGCAGAGCCACTTTAAAGCCAGAATTGCCCAATCTCCTGAAAATAAAACCAAACTGCTTTGCAAAAGAAATTCTAATAGTTTGCCTTTGTTTTTCCTAAAAAGCACTAGTAAATAATGGGAATGTCGATGTGTAATTAAAGAGAGGAACGCTTCACTTTTGGGCATTCATGACTGTGGCAGCATTCTTTTTAAATTATGATACTCTGGCTTTCTATACTTTTCTCTCCTTTATTTCAGATTTTATATGAATGAAACATGATGAGTAATTCTTGTCTTTGGATCCTTCAGGATATTATTTAAACACTGGCATCTGGTCTAAGGGAAATTTAACGTTAAGTCAGAGGAGTATTTGAAAAAGTCTACATCTGGTTTGTACTACCCGTCCCAGGAAGGCTACAGTGAGTGTGGAGGGTGAACACACTGCTGGCCCTTGGGCTCCATGCTGGTGGGGCTGGTTCCTTTGGTGTAATGCACACCATGGCGTTCCCTTTTATAAGGGGGAGGATTAGTGCCACCTTCTTTGTAGCAATGTCATGACCTCTATAATGCTTCTTAAATTGAGGACAATGATAGACCCACCAAGCCTTCACACATGATTTAAATCTGATCTGACAGTACTTAAACCCAGAAGTCCAGAAGGCTAATGGGTGAACAAGCTTGGGAAAATGTCCAGGGAACCAAAGAGTAGGCTGAGGAATTACAGAGAGAGCAATGGCAAGGGGCAGTGGGCTGGAGGGATAAAACGGCATTTTCTGAGCTGGGCTCTTACAGGACGACCGAAGTTATACATCCTCTACAATGTCTTAGAAGGGGGAAAACCTCTATTCCTCTCACTTGTACATCTACAACTTGTTATATCAACGTTGTAAATGTTAAACACATTCCTCTCATAACTACACACACATATATGCCTGTTGAGAAGAATGTCATAGAGGCTAAAAAATAGCAATGATATTTTAGGGTAGTCAACATTTTTTTTTCTCACAAGCACATTTAAAAAATTTCTCACATTTAGCTAGATAAAAATAGAAACACGATTAAGCTCTGTGGTTAAGGTTTGTGTACTGAGTACAAACGTAAATTTCCAGAACTATGAAGAACAAAGTAACTAGTGATATGGTATCGTATGGAAGCCTAGTGGCCCAGCTGGTGGTGGAGCAGTGAGATGCCTTGCCCTTCAGAGTAGGGGCCCCCGCCTCTGACATTTCCCCATACGCTATTCTTAGGGGACACACCCCATTCCAACCAACTAAAAGTTTTAGTGACAGGGTCAATTTTTGTTTTTTATTTTGTGTTTAGCTTATAAACAATTCACACATTCCAAACATCTATGCCTTGTTCTCTGACTAAGCCCCAGGGTGCTCCAGGTATACTGAGTTGTTCAGTACACAAGTTAAGCCTTTTGAGCTAAGTTGGGAACTTTCTACCCACATCCAAGAGACCTTATTATCCAAGTGACTTGGACTTCAGCATTTTTCTTTTCATAACTCTGATCCCCCACCTGGAAAATCCTCTGTTTGTAGTTAAGCACTAAAAGTCTATATAACCACAAGGACAGAGTAAGACAGGAAAAACTCTAAAACCACCTGACTCCATGTGGCTTTTAGGAAGCAACATTCCTGGGATTATGCAAGCTGAAAGAATAGAGGCCTCTGTGACAACACTGGTGCTTCCCTTTAGTCCTGGGGTAGAATAGGAGTATGCTTTCCTCTTTTGTCTGTTGTAATCTGGGGGTGAGGGGTTTTTCTCTGCTCAGCACTACTGAGTCCCTGGAAGAGTCTGTCCAGCCTTTTAGCCAAGGACAGGTTTGGACAGGATCTTTCTGACTGCTTGGCCAGCACCACAGAAACCTATCAAGTGAGGCTTTTCTCAGGTACCTCTGGCCTCTTCTTCTGCCCTTCTCCTGTCTTGTAGGATCTTGTCCTCTTCCTTATCCTGTTCTGATACCCAGGATTCTCACATTCCCCACCTCACTTTCCCCTAGCAAACTCTTCTGATAAGGTCTCTGATGTTTGATAACCAGCATTAGAAAGTCTAATAGAAAAATGAAAAGTTGTTCTGGTCCTTGATACTCATATTCTTCCCCATAAATTCAGTGTCTAGCAATAGCAGGAGAAACATTTTGGGGGAAGGGCAGATGGCCCTTTCTTGTTTCTTCACTGAAATCCCTCTAGCAGTATGACTTTGCTGGTGGTAGGACTGACTATTACTGTTGCCTCTATTACCGTTGCCTCTATTAATGACTCATTTCTTTTCCCTTTCAAAAAGGTGTTATAACATTGAGTTTCTATGGATAGGCCAACTTGGAAACCTAGATTTTGTGACAAAGAGTTAGACTTAAGTCTGACGTACCAGACTGAGGGGCATGTGTTAGCAACTCTGGTGTCAATGGAGGTTTTTGAGAGGGAGAAAGGGGTCTGGCTTGGGAAACGGGAATCTACAAATCATTATAATGAATTAGAGTGGAGGCTGAGGAGGATAATAGGATTCAAACTGTGCTATCTCATTCAAGGAGGCTAGATGACATTAGTGAGGCAGAGAGAACGTAAAGCTGGAAGAGGTAGGGAACAGAGGGGCAGGCCAAAACCCACAGGTCAATAAAGAGAGTGAGAGTGTGGGGTGTATAAAAAAGAAGACAAGCAGGATTATGCTGGGCCAAGAATGCACTTCAAGTTCACTGTTTTCTGTTAGGGCTGGAGAGATGGCTCAGCAGTTAAGAGCACTTGCTGCTCTTCCAGAGGACCCAAGTTCAGTTCCCAATACCTACATCTGGCATCTTACAACTGCTTTTAACTCCAGCTCCAGGGGATCTGATGCCTCTGACCTCTGCAGGCTCGGCTCAAGTGCATATACCCATATTTAGATACATGCGTACATATACACATAATTTAAAATAAATCATAAAAAATCATGTTGTTGTGAGATCCTTCAGAAGATTGTTTCACTCATCAACAATAGAACTAACAGTGTCTGGCACACAGTAGGTGTTCAGTAAATATCTGTAAGTGCCTTCTCCTGTTAAAGACAATTAGTTTGTTTCTCTCTCCAGTGAGGCAAATGTTCTTTGTTCTGATGCATTCAAGATGATCTGAATAAAACCTCTGCATTCTGTCAGTTTCAAAATATACTTCAATTATACTCTAATAGATGCATACATGGTAGGATTTCAGCTCACTGTTGGGTCTTGCTACTTTCTGTTTGTTTTTGAATTGGTTATAATTTTTTTAAAGTCCTCATAATTGAAATTCTCAGGAGGTTTTCTATTAGTGGCAGTATCTTCTACACATAAGTGCAAACTGTTTTATCATGGTTTGTCTTCTGTTTAATGTCACAACTCATGAAGAAGTAGCAGCAATTAACCAACATAGGGCTGGAGGTGCAGCTCAGTGTAGTGCTTATCTAGCATGCAAGAGCACTTAGGTTTGCTCTATGTACCCCACTCCCCAAATTTAATCATCGTAATTCTTGCACTATTACCTTCAGCAAGCTTCATTAAAAGACTATACTAAACAAAAATTTAGCTATTTTAAAGGCTAATGAAAACTTAGTAGACAAGTACTTCAGAATTCTAAGTATGATTTTGGGCCAAGTCAAGAGCTGATCACTCATGGAATGTGATCCATGTGCTTACTGGTGGAGCAGGTAAATGTCCACTTCTATGAAGCTATGTGGTACTGTGGAGGCAGTTGGGGACCAAGATTAAGCGCAATACAAGTGCACAGGAGATCAGCTCACAGTAGCATCCCTCAAAGAAATAATCTTTTGTTACAAAGAAGTACATAAAGATTATACACATAATAGAATAAAGAAATACCTAACACTTTTTCTAAAAGGAAAGGCATTTCTCAGAGTCTTCTGGGTTGTTTGGCTGAGGAGAGGGTGAGTAAATCAAACAGTATGCAGCTTGTTAAGAGGGGCAATACTGTAAGTGGGTGACAAAAGGGAAAACAGGAGTCAACAGGCTAGGAATCTTAAGGTCGGCCTACGGTGACACACAGTCCAGAACCCCCCCCCCCCCCCAGTGCTGTAGTCCTAGAGTTCCAGAGGGGAAGACAGGCAGGAACACAACTATGCCATAGGGGGACAATACTCTTTGGCTCCTAAGTAGGGAGAATCCTACACTTTGAGATAAGACTTTTGCTCAGAATCTACAAGACCTCACGATGGGCACGAGAAGAAGGGACCAAGAAGACACCATGAGACTGAAGAAAGGGCAACTCAAGGGAATAATGTTTCTGTCTTGCATATGCCATAGGCTGCCGTGACTTTGTTTCTATCTAGTAGGTACAAGCTCCTTGTGCTAACAAGAGATGAGCTGTTCATCTCCTAAGTGGCTAAACTTCATAGTGAAGAAGACATTATATACATATGCACTCAATATATGTATATATACATACATGTACATGCATATATATGTGTGTATTCTTATTATATTTTATACCCTCAAGAAATCTTAGTGTAGTAGAAATGAGAAAATTTGCCTCAAGTATTTATAATGAACATGATGTATTTAAACTCCAGAAAGGGTAGCTATTAAAAACCCTCAAGAAGTAAAATGTTCCAACGAAATATACATTTAATACCAAACTGAGGCCTAAGCTATACAAGAGAAATTGGTAAGAAAGATGGAAGAATGGACAAAACTTTGTGTTTAGGAATAATAGCAACAGTGACAATCATTAAAACTAGTATCAGTACAGGTTCTGCTTATATATGATGCAGCTCTGTCTGTCTGTCTGCTCCTCTCTCTATCTCTGCAATATATTTTAAAAAATCTGAATACTTCTCAAACACCAGCAACAATCATGTAGAAAATACACGGGAAATCTACAAAAGAAAAAACTCTACATCATAAACCTGGAATTAATTTAACACAAAATATACAACACATTCATCTACAGATACATTTCAGCTGTACTGAAACATACCAAAGAATACCCCACGAAATGCAAAGATGTGAAGTGTTCGATGGAAGACTCAATACTACAAAGATATATTTTAGATATTCTAAAATCATTCATAAGTCCAGTGCAATCACAGCCAATCAGTGGGGACTTACAAAAGAAACTCTACAGACGTAGGACACAACTGACATGAAAGAGGAATGCTTAGGGAGGGCTAAGGTAGTTGTGGGAGGAGCCTTCCCCTGCAAATAACAGTCTGTTAGTACCCCTCTAAGGACTGTATTTGGAATAGCTGGTCTAGCCTTCACAAGAACTCTATGAGGTAGGTCTTCTTCAGGGTAGGGATATGGAGGCAGCACTTGCTCAAGGGTCTATAGCTAGTGTGTGGGAATGGCAGAGCTGGGATTTGAACTGAGACAGTGTGGCTTCAGAATTCACAATCATAAGCACTGTGCTACATAACTGGAATCAGCGCATGAAACACACAAAGAAGAAAAGGCTACAAATAGATTCACATCTACACGGAAGTTTTGATTTCTGACAAAGATGGGATTTTTTAAACATGGGAAATATATCTTAATAAAAACAATATCAATAATTGTCTATCATCTATTTGAAGTAAAACTAATAAGGTAACACTCCTGCATTGGTTTTCTATCCTTGCTACAACAAATGACTTGATTATCTGGCACTAAACATACAAATGTGTTATCTTGTAATTCTATAGGTCAGAAGTTTGAGGGGGCTCAGCTGGTGCATCTGCTGTGGGTATCACAAGGGTAGAATCAAGGTTATCTGGCTCGAGGGCTTATCTGGAACCTCTGGAGAGGACTTTTCCATGTTCAACCAGGTTTTTGGCCAAATTCAGTTCCTTACAGCTACAAGATTGAGGTCTCCATTTCCTTGCTGGCTGTTAGCTCAGAGTGCCTTTTGGTCCCATAGGGCTGCCTGCACTGCTCACCATGTGGCCCTCTCCATCTTTAAAGTGCAATATGACCCCTGCTATTACCACAGCTCCTCTGCCTCCAGCTAGAGGAAGCACCCAGCCCATGAATGGTCATATGTTTGGAATGGGACCACCACTTGAATAATCTGGGACAATCTCTTCTAAGGTTGCTGAAATATCATTAATTATAACTGTAAAGTTTTTGTTTTTTTTTTTTACATTTTCACAAACTCTGGGGATTTGAATATGGATTGCTACCTTAAGCCATTTTATTGATCACAATCTGTATTCTACATAATATATACAAAAATTTGAGGTGGATTAAAGAGTTAGATGTATGAAACAAAACTCAAAAGTTCTATAAGGAAATAAAAAACATATTTTGCACTACTGGGTGAGGTAGGGCCTTCCTAAGCAAATTTTTAAGTCATAAAGAAGACAACAGTGGAGCCTTGTGACAGAAGCCCTGTAATCCCAGCACTCAAGAGGATGAGGCAGAATGATGGTAAATTCAAGGCATTCCTAGGCTACAGAGTGAGTTTAAGGCAACCCTAGGCAATTCAGCAAGATCCTGTCTCAAAAAAAGGAGGGTTGGTTAGGAATAGAGCTCAGGGGAAGAGTATTTGCCTAGCAAGCACAAAGACCTAGGTTCAATCCCAGCCCTAAAAAAAAAAAAAAAAAACCAAGCAAGTAAAAAAACAAATAATATAAAAAACATAAAACATTGAATAAAAATTAAAAGATAAGCAAATGGGAAGTATTTGTGATTTACCAACAAATCATTAATATACAGAATACATATTTAAAACTTCTATAGGTCAACTTAGAAAAATAAAGGGAAAAATTAGCAAATGCTGGGCTTAGATAATCCTTTCCCAAGTTTGCTTCAGTGTCAGGAACTAAGACAAAGAATTATGGGGCTAAGATCATATAGATGTTAGAAATCAGGAAGTCTCGTAAGACTGGCATTTAGGGACGTTTTATGCAGTGGTCTTTGCCAGTTCTAGAGTAGTTGATGAGAAGCTGAAAAGCTGAATAGATGGTTTGACACAGACATAGAGTGACAGGGAGGGAGGGAGAGCAAGGGGGAGAGGGAGGGAGGGAGAGTGAGAGGAAGAGAGGGAGAAGCGGAGAGGGGGAAGGGGGAGGGGGAGAGGGAGGGGAAGGAAGGGAGGAGGACGAGGGAGAGAAGAAGGATAGAGGGGGAGGGAGGGGGAGGAGGAGGAAGGGAGGGAGAGAGAGAGAGAGTAAGGATACTCTAAAAATAAACTGCAGTCTGGGACTTTCTAAGACAGAATATCTGGTAAAATCCCCGTGCTTTGGGAATATTCCAAAAGGTTACACTTTAGGAGTAGGAGTGACTGACTTGGAAATAGACCAGTTCTTTCCAGAAATGAAGTCTGGTCTCAGATCATTTCAATTCCCTAAAAATGAATTGAAGTTATTCAACACTGCAGGGACTACTACCCAATTACCTAGAAATAAATGTAAATTCTCTCTGGAAGAAAATTAACATCATCCTGGATCTGGAATAATTTCTATAAATTTTCTTGTAAAGTATCTGGACTAGTCAATTCAAGGGCCAGGTATGGTGGTGTACACCAAAAATCCTAGTACTCAAGAGGCAGAGGCAGGTGGATTTCTCTGAGATCAAGGCCAGCCTGGTATACAAAGCAAGTTATAAGTCAGCTGGGGCTACAGGAAGACCCTGTCTCAAAGACAAACCAACAAACCAACAAACAAAAAAACAAACTTTAGATTATGGTATCAGACCTAAATTTTAAAAGAATCAAGATATATTGTCAATAGAATTAGGAAAATGATTGAGAATTTTGGCATAGAATAACAAATTTAAAAAGAACTAAATTGAAATTCTAACTGTGAAAAACATAACTACCAAAATTAAGACTGAGGTTAATAAGATTAGATACAGCTAAGAATAAAATTAGTGAACTAGAAGCTAGGCAATGAGAAAATATTCAGAACAAATAACAGATATAGAAAACAGGGTTAGAGGGTTTCTCTCCAATTATAGTTGCAAAACAGAGTAGAGAAAAAAAATTAGGCAGAAATAAAGTACTGAACCTAATACTATAATCACTAAAGAATATTTACAACTCATTCAAAGTCTTTCAACATGGAAGATTTTAGGCCCAGAGGGGCCCATCTGAATTCTACCAATCTTTTTTTCCAAAGCTAGGGATTGAACTCATGGCTTGGGACATGATGTTGGTGTCCTATCTGCATGAGGAGGAGTCCCCTCAACAGGTCTGTCAGGGTCAACATCAACAGGCTGAAAATTTATCCTTTCTCTTTTAATAAATCCTAGAAAATATTCTCTTACCTCCCATGTGTCCTCACTCCTGTGCAGTAAACCTGAGTGCAAATCTTACAAGTGAAGCCAAAAACGATGTTTAAAAAGTCTTTTTTCTAGGGCTGGAGAGATGGCTCAGTGGTTAAGAACACTAGCTGTTCCTGCAGAAGACCTGGGTTCGAATCCCAGCACCCACATAGCAGCTAACAACTGTCCGCAAGTGCAGTTCCAGGGGATCCGACAGCCTCTTCTGTCCTCTGCGGGCATTGCATGACACGGGGGCACTTACCTACATGTAGGCATAACACTCATACACATAAAATAAAAATAATAAATTATAAAAAAGTCTTTTATCCTTTATCAAAGTAATAGAACCCCTAAAAACCCCCCAATTTTCCATGTCATGTCTGTGCACAGAAAGTTGAGTATGAGGTTGTCTCATTCAAAAAAGGCCCACTATCAAACTAATAGTACTTAGTATACTATATTCTTTACTACTGGTTTTTCATTTAATGCAGTAAGTTATCCTTTGTGTTTGAATATTATAATAATATTTTTTCTACCGGAATTATTCTTTCTGATTTTCATAAACAGAATTCCTGCACAATATCTACCTGGACATCTTTCATTGTAGTAAAAACAAATAGCCTTTCTTTCCTTTCTTCTAGTTCAGCTGCTTTAGATCTTTAAACACCTGTGCTCTGTCATGTGTTTTGCCAATAATCAATTTCAATTGCTTCTACCTTTGAATAGCCCCTTTTCAACAGGAAAAGGAGATCCTTCTACTGGACTAAGTGGCATCTTAGTGTGCTGGATGCTCTTTGGAACATGACAAGCACCGTAAATCTTCATCAAGCCTTTCTCTTCTGGTCCTCACGCTGATCCACCCCACCCTCTTTTGCCATCTCTGTGCTTATCTCTTCCTTCACCTCCTCTTTCTAGTTGTTCACTCAATTTCAGGAATTCAGCGAATGCCAGAAAAGTAAGGTTTGATGGACACTGCTCAAGGACACAGGCCTTTGCATCTTCCTGGCAGACCCCATTTCATTCCCAAGGTTAATGCTTCACAGCTCCCATTCCTCAACTGTAGAGGTGGTGTAGAGCACAACTTGGTGTAGGGATTCTACAGTTTAAAAAGCCTCCATCAGGGCTGGGCGTGGTGTCACATGTCTTTAATCCCAGCACTGGGGAGGCAGAGGCAGACGGATCTCTGTGAGTTCAAGGCCAGCCTGGTCTACACAGTGAGTTCCAGGCCAGTTGGGGCTACAGGGAGACCCTGTCTCAAAAAGACCAAAAACAAAACAAAACAAAAAACACCCAAACAAACAAAAAAAACCAAAACCAAAGCAAAAACCCCACCATCATTTATTGGTTTGGGGTAAATCACTTAAGGATTAAAAATAACAAAAAGACTAAAATTATTCCCCAATTATCTTTGAAAATTAGTCAAAAGAAATGATAACATCCTGTCCCATCACTTTATTAGAGGGGCATAAGATGAACCCTGGCCTAGGCAGGCACAGGAGCCCTAAGCAATCCCGGGGTTCTCCTCTGGTCTTCAACGTCCCCCAGTGTTCACTGCAAGGAGAGTCACTTCAGCAATGTAGAAAACGCTTTCTGGAAAAGCAGCTGCAATGATGTGGTGGGTGCTTGGCCGACACTTGGATCTGATATGTCATCAAAGCACAGGATTAAAAACATGCAGCAGGCACATAAGAGATCCCGCCTCCCCTCTCCTCCCCAGCACAATATGTCCAGTGAAGTTGAAAACAAAGGGAATCTGAAGAGAGCAAGGATGAAACACAGAGCACATTCATGCCAGAAGAGTGCTTTCGGTTTGTCATAAAAACAGTGTTGTGATCGCTGTGAACAATTATTAGAGAGGGTTTGGGGATAAGTGCCTAGCTTGCTTTGCCACTAAAATCTCCTAGACTAACTGATTTATAAGGAACATACTGAGATGTGTATTGCAATAAAAATACATTGTCCCTGACGTTGCAGCTCAAGTGTTTGTTTCAGAAAACAGATTTGCATAGTCAAACTCATTGGGAAGATGTGGCCAAAATTAAATGCGGTTCTATCCTTTGTAGAAGCTCAAGCCTTAGGATGATACATCATGCCAGCTGTCTGAGAACAAATGTATTTTGCTGGCACAGGAACAAAAGAATCAGTTTGAATTTTGTAAATAAACTGTGGTTATTAAAATTGCTTAAAACAAGCCAGAATAATAACCATTAAACATGAAAAGTCAATACAAGTCTTTGAATTGTATTTCTGTTGTAATTATTATTCCTGTTTTCATAATGTGCTGTGGGATAAAACATAGTTTTGAGTTGTTAGTACTTTTAAATAGGTTTCACTACAGATGAGTTAGCCCACATCGGGCCAGACTGGGAGGTTTTAAAATCCATTATGGAAAATGGAAATTAAAGGCCTGGAAATCTGTAGAAGACCAATTCTTCCTTTTAACACTTGTCACGATTATTGCTTAATTGATTTTCTGTCTTCACAGCATCATCATCTTTAAGGATGTCCATGACTCCATGGATTTGATGGTTACTCTTGATGATGACTCGGGTGGTTTAAAGATAAGCAATGCTATAAAATGAAAGCTTTGAATGCATTGATCTTGGTTCTCCTCTATCCATGTTATTCCCTGGCAGATCACTGAGTATTGTGGGAGGGAAGCAGACTCCATGGGAAGAACGATGCTAGGAGTTGGAGCAGGAAGTAAGGCACCACTGAGATGTGTTGTTACCTGAAATCTCTTAACTCTAAAAGGCCCAGATTTTACTCTTAAAACCAGGAACCTAGGGAGGAAAAAACATGACGTTCAGTTTATCTGTGGAGAAAATAAAGGACTATTTTGATGCCTTTTCTGCTTTGACCTTCAGAGGTCAAAATAAATTTTTATTTTATGTGTGTGAGTGTTTTGCCTACATGTATCTGAGTACACCTGTGTCATGCAATGTCAGAGGAGGACAGAAGACGGTGTTGGATCCCCTGGAACTGGAGTTAGGGACGGTTGTTAGCTGCCATGTAGGTACTGGAAATTGAAGCCAGGTCCTCTGCAAGAACAGCCAGTGTTCTTGAGCACTGAGCAATCTCTCCAGCCTGAGAAGGAAATTTTAAAAATATTAAATTTATTTGCTATTATTATTATTGTTGTGTGTATGATGTATATATGTATGCCATGGTGGGTACGTAGAAGTCACAGAACAACTCTGGGATGTCAGTTCTCTCCTTCTACTGTGGGTTCCAGGGATTGAGCTCAGGTCATCAGGCTTGCCCAACAAATACTTTTACACTCTGATCTATCTCGCTGGTCCCCGAGAGCATCTTATAAGGGAGATTTAAAAGAAAATTCTTCCCTGTTTTAGAGAAAAAAGGGGGCCTGTGTGGGGAGGGTACTGGCATCTCTCTTTTAGTTTTCCCTAGCTACCTACCAACCCTTTTGGTTGCTATAATTCTGGGGAAAAGCTGAGGGCCACAAAGGGACCACAGGAAGCAATGAATGATCTTGCCAAATGAAATGACCTCCTCAGATGAAAATTTTAAAAGAATAGCTGAAGCATTATCTTCACAAAAGCCTAAATAAATATATGCCCAGAAAAAGACACTTCGATTACTATTTAGGAGGAAAAGCCACAAAAGCAGATGACAAGCCAAGAGGAAGGCGGTGGTTCGGCCCTCTGGAGGATGCAGCAGGGACAGCAAAGATTTCTCAGAACAGTTCAACTCAGCAACTCCTGGTGGATGCTATGAAGGCGAGAGTCCTCATCCTACAAAGTCTGCTGGGAAACTTTCTCTCATGTTCCTGCCATTCAACTCTCTTGGCTCTGCTTTTATCCTCCTATATCCATTCCTTATGATTCCTCTGTATCTGCCCCTACTTTCCTGGTCCCTTGAGTTGGTCCTGCCTGCTCAGGGCCTCCTACCCTCATCTACTCCTTGGCATATCCTGCTGCAGTCTCAATGAGATGGTGCTCACCATCCTAGGGCTCTTTTCTGGAGTTTTCTGTTCAGGTCTTTATGTCTCTATGTGACTGTCATGCTAGCATCTCAGATGTCACATCCAAGAAATAACTGCAGTGCTGACCACTAGGCACCAGCTTACCAATCAAAACAAAGAAAAACTCTGTTTTTTGGCACACTCCTTTCTTTTTTCACTCTTCCACATGTGTGTTGGGAACTTTTCCTTGTAGTGCATCTTTGTTTCTGCTCCTTTCTTTCACAACATCCAGTTCTAGCCTTCCGTGTTTATCCTGTAATGGGAATTCCAGTGAATGGGTCTTATGTACTATTGCTGATTCATCTTTGTAAGGTATAAAATAGACCCCTAGCACTCTCTAGTCACAAGAGATCTCCAGTTGCTACCATTGTCCAACAGTGATTGACGTTTTTAGCATTGCATCCAAGACTGGACACCAACTGCCTTAACACATACCACAGTGCTTAGTAAGGAGGAGATGCTCAATAACAAAGCAGTTTTCTTTCCTTCTTCTTTTTTTTTTAATGGACAAAATGAATGAGACCATTTTTCTGGGCTTGTTTTCCTCTTTACTGATGCTGCCCTCTGGCCAAGATATTACTTAATAGTCCCTGACCACTTCAGAGTGGCTCTGCTACATGACTCTTTGCATTCTGTTCCCTAACTGGAATGTCTTTCCTCTGTTAACTCAATGCCCAGCTCAGAGGCCCCCTTCCCTGCTATGAATAACTAATAACACACACTGCAGCTGCATGTTTTATAGTGTTTGAAGTATTTTTACATTGTTATCTTGTTTTGATGTTCCCAAGAGCCCTGTGGGAAGGTATTATTATTACCATTTTACTGATTAGGAATCTGATATCCAGAGGGGTTCAGGGGCTCAACTAAGAGCCATGACTAGTAGTGAGGAGGGCAGAATTAGAACCACCAGTGCTTTCACACTGCATGACACCAGTTCATGAAGAGTCTTCCCTTACCTGCCCCTAAGTCTTAGTGGAGTTTCTGGAACCACCGCTGCTCCACCCTCAGACCTTAAATACACAGTGATCACTGAGAATGACCCTCGTCATCAGACCCTCTCCTACATTGGTCAGTGCATTTAGGCCTTCATCATGAGGTTGGGGCTACAAAGCTGTGACAGAACTGTGAGGTGTGACTGGCTTTTAGGAACTGTAGATTTTAAAACAACTTATGGGATATTTGTGCCTTACAATCCAGGTTTTTAATGCTTAGACACATCACAATTTTAGGAGCCTGTCAAAAGTTAAAAATGGGATTTGGAATATGGCTTAATGGCAGATCATTTGCTTAGCAAGTGTGAGGCTCTAGTGGGAGAAAAAAAGTATAAAATGTTGAGTAAAAAAGTAACTCTCCTGTCCTGTGAAAAGCACACAACCATAGGCTATTTATTAGGAGATCTCTGAAGTATTGGTTTTAAATTTTTATTTAAAATATTCTTTCTGGGGGAACTAAGTGACTGACGTAATCAAATAGGAAAGAGGAAGAAGTCAACAGTGTAGCAGCAGAGCCCACAGGCTTACTGAACTCTTTAATAAGTGCACTTTCTTTAGCCACTGACAAAGTCAATTAAATCTGTATGATAGCTAATCATATTTTCAAACATTTAGATCACCTAGGAAGCAGAGGACTTAATAGATGTATATTAGCACCCACATTATCTTAGGCTAGAATCTGACACTGTTTAGTGAAGTTGTTATAAACATATGCTTTATATAGTCCTAAAACTGCCTGGTAAAAATGTAGATTCTTCTCCTCTGTATAATTCATCAGACCAAATTACCTATTGTTCTTGTGAATCATGAAACATTATTTGGTCCCAAGGGTGAATTTTAATATTACCTGTGATAGTCTGATTTACACCTGAATCCAAGTGATAGATGGTATCTATCTATTTTATGCAGTGTTTCACATGATGGAAAAGAACACCCAGGGAAGGAACAGAGCACACACAAGCCTACCCTGGGTTAGCCACTACAGTGCCATACACGAAAGAAGTTGTACCCTTCCCAAGGGCTTTAATTTCCTTGCATAAGGAGGAAGTTTGGTCAGAGCTCTGATCTCTCATCCTTTCCTGTAGTTACGGGATTCTTGCTCAGATCTTATCTGGAATTAGAAATTATTAACTCTTGGTACGGTCAAATATAATGGTGACCATAGTTACTATTTGGGAATTTCAGGAAGGATCAAGATTAGGGGCTGGAGAGATGGCTCAGAGGGTAAGAGCACTGGCTGCTCTTGTAGAGGACCCGGGTTTGGTTCCCAGCACCCACATGGTGGCTAACAACCATCCGTAACTCCAGTTCTAGGGGGATCTGACAGCCTCTTTCGACCTCCTCGGGCACTGCATGGCATAGGTGCACCTACCCACATGCATTCAATACACTCATACACATAAAATAAAATATTTTAAAAAAGATTAACATAGGAAACTAGCATTTTCTCCTTCTGTTTCTCTCGAATCTGCACACAAAGGCCAGTGCTTCCTCTGGCCCACTGATGAAGGGACTTGCCTACGGACTCAACTTGCTGACTGGTCAAGGCACAGAGAAGAGCTGATGGCACCAAGGCAAGTGGTGGGTAGCAAGGATACTACCCATCAAGACCTGATGAGAAACAGCCTTTTGTTTTTAATTAAAAACATGACTTTTAAAATGCCTCATTCATTTTTTTGTTTTTGTAAAATCAAAACAGGAATTTTTAAAAAAATGAAAACCAGAAATAGTTTAAACTTATTTAAAGAAAGCAAGTTATAAAAAGCAGCCTAGAAAATTGTCCTTTCTAAGTCTGCCAGTTTCAATTTTGATTCTTCATGCAACTAGCATCAGGATAATATTTGGTTGAAAAGAAAGAGAAGAAAGTTCTAAGTGGCTGTTTTATGGCACTGCAGTTGTTTGATGGCTGACGTGGAGCTGCTACTGTGGTTGTTTTGGCGAATGAATAAAGAAGTCCTAATAGAACATCAGCATTCAGAGATCCTAAGTCCATACAAATCAGACCCTGAGAAATGGCCATGATTACTCCTGGCTAGTCATAAACAAAAGGGGGAACGTGAGTCAAATTTAGATAAAACATTAAGTTAAATTAAAGACAGGCAAATATTATTTATTTATTAACTGCCTATTACTTGCTGCTGCTTTTGTTGAAATAACTGCCTTTATTTTGTTGTTCTAGCTACATCTTAGGACCCTGTGGAAAGAACCTAGTACCTCATGGTTGCAAAGACTTTGCAACATTCAACTTTATCCATGGGCATTTCCTGATATTTCTTTGGTAAACTGTAGCCTAGTAGAATATATCAGGAATTAGTGTAAGAAATATTTTGAAAAGCTATTGTCACTACAAACATGAAAGCAACTTTGATGATCAAAGAGAAGTCAATTAAAAAAAAAAAGACTGAAGTAGTTCCTGAATCCTTCCCTATTGTTCATTTGGGATTTCTTAATTTCCCAACTCTCAATATATTATAGAATTTTCTGTGTGAAGTTTTGCCATGAATTTAAGTGGTATCAACAAAGTTTTACCTTAAGTCATATTTTGCCACAAAATGGAAAAGCTGCAGTCCTCCAGGGAGCTTGTCTTTTATTCTTTCAGTTATAAGAGTTCTCCATAGATGATGGTACTAAGGTGACCTTCAATGGCAATTAGACCCACACTGCATGGACCTGCACAGCATCACACTCCATCTAAGGATGCTTTTTCATCTGTGGCCAAATCTGCTGCATTTGTTATCTTTGTCCCTTGCTTTTCTCTGCTCAAGGAAGATCAACAGCCTCTAGAAGACCATGTTTGCTTTCTTGCCATCCTTAGTAAGCTTACTTTCCTTATCACCCCGGCTTCGTTCTTCTTTACCCTTTCTTTCTTTTTCTTTCTCTTTCTCTCTCTCCCTCCCCTTCCTTCCCTCCCTCCCTCCCTCCTTCCCTCCCTCCCCCTTCTTTCCTTTCTCTCTCCAATATTAACTGGAAATGAACCTCAAAATTGTCATGATAGGAACAAAAGTTTGGAATTCAGATGAATTTGTGTCCAATACACCTTTGCTACATATGAAGTGTGGTCTTATATGACCACTTTGAGTTTTAGTGTGCTGTCTGTAATGGTCATACTGACTTGCTATGACCATCAGAAGGAGTCAATGAACCATTTGTAATACTAGCACAGCGTCTATCACCTTGTAGATATTTGGAAAGTGTGTCTGTTTTCTCACCTAAGTATTTCTATTCTGTTATCTTATTAACTGTGTGACATGAACACTATATAATATATAAATGCATACATGTGTATTTATGAAAATAATTGTACTATATATGTGAAGTATATTATACAGGGAATAAGGGAGTGGGAAGAAGCTAAAGGAAGTCACATCAATGCAGTACATTTATTTTTTCTTACATCTTTATAGATCACATACTTAAGTGTAAATCATAAAGCTGTAAAACTTTTAGGAAAAAAGTAGAAAATCTGCACCACAGTACTAGGCAAAATATTCTATCACTTGGTACTAAAAATATTCTTAAGGGCAAAACAGATAAACTGAACTTAATTAAAATGAAAAAGCTTTTGGTTGATGAGTCTGTTAAAAGATTGAAAAGGCATGCTATAAAGTGTGAGAGAATATGTGAAACTGCATAATTCAGCAACTATTAGTACGCAGTATCTACCAGGTGCTGACATTTTCCATTTTGTATAATTCCCCTCCATGAGATCCTTTTGAGATGAAAAACTTCCCTGTTAGCCATACCAAATGTTTATGGTTTTTAAAAGTCAAAACAACTTATTCTAACTTTCTTGTTCTGAGTGTTACTGTAACGGCTGAAGCATTTTTAGCAAGGCTTCTGGTGGGCTCGATCTATGGCGTGCTCACTGTAACGCGGAGGTGGTCTGCAAGGCTATATCCAATGGCTGAGGACAGTGTGTTTATCCAAGAGTTCATTTACACTCATGTTTTCTGTTGGTTCATTGCTAATTTTTTTACTTTAAATTGTCAAAATTACAGTTAGTATAATTCATTAAAACTAAAGTTGGGTGAAAATAAGCTTGTCATTTGAAAACAAAATAGGTCATTAGCTACTGTCATAGACAGCTTATTTTATCAACAGAATGGAATTCAAAAGAAAATATGATTTATGTCTGTTAAGTAAATAATGTTCATTTATTGTACAAGGCAAAAGATTTATACAGTGTGAAGAGAAATCAGAATATATGTCCAATTGTTTCTGAATTGTGCCATAGCAGGTATTGTTGGCTGCCTACCCGACAGCCATTTCTCCTCCTCTTTGCTGTTTCTCCTTCCTCGCCTACCTCTGTCACCAGTGGGTGATTCTGACTGGTCTAGGCTAGCTCTGGAACTCTCAGTCTCCTGTCCAGGTTTGGGCAGGCTGGGCATGTGCCCTGCTGAGAGAACAAGATAGGAAAGAAGCAGGGAACACATCTAAAAAGATTTCTTTACTCCTCAGAAGAGTCTAGAAATGGATCACCTTCTGCTTGTGGATAGTGCAGATATGGGTGGGATGTGTGGCACTGCTGAAACCATCCTGAGAATTAAGCCAGAAAGGAGGTAGCGTCACCAGAATGCCAGAGATGCAGATCCAGAGCCAGAGGAACCTGCCAACGTCTTGTTCTGTGGGGTTCATACATGCCCCTGTTCATGACAATCCAGCAGGGTATTCTGCTCCTTGAACCCAAAGGATCCTAGCTGACATACTAGTACATAAGCTCCTGAAGCAGAGAAGGGAGTAAGCAAATGAGCCGAAGAGGAGGGGGCCTACCTGCTCCTGTGCCTCCAGTTCTTTGTGCTGTAATTTTTTCTCTCCATATCGCACCTGATTAGAGCGGTTTTCCAGTTCATCTTGTAAAGCCTGAAACAGTGTGAAATAAATACATATCATTGTTCAGTGCAGGAAAAAAAAAATACAGCTTCCCAATAATGGGGTTAGTGTAGAACATAATGGGGAAGTGTCACAGTGTAAAACATGGCCCAAGAATTCTTATATGAGCAAAGACCCACACAGGGGAGTGTGTAGGCCACATAGATATCTGTAGGAGAGCCTTCCTTCCAGTTGTGGATACTGTGTGCAGAGACTTGGGGGAAGCCACAGAAGACATTATGGAGAGGGAGCAGAGGAGAAACAATGAGGCGACTGGGCCATGTGGCATGCCACAGGTCACTGAAGGAGTTTAGGTACCACTCAGAGGCAGACTGGAAGCTCCTGGAGGCTGTGGGCAGGCATTGCTTTGGCTGCAGACTGGAGAGGGGTGAGGTGACAGCAGGGAGGTAGGTCCGGGGCTACTCAGTCTAGTCTACTGGGAAAGGGTGATGGAGAACTGCACCAAGTCAGTAGCAGTTCTTGAGCAAAATGCTGGATTCCAGATACCTTCTGAAGACAGGGTGATGCCCCTGAGGGGCTGGAGGTGGAGCATGAGAAAAAAGAGGACTTCAAGGAGTCTGGCCTGAATAGTTGGAAGACGGCAGTTGGCATTTACAGAGCTGGGGCAGGTTCTAGGAGAAGCCCTGAAGCTCAGCCTAGGACATGAATCTGAAATGCCTATCACTTATCAAGTGTCAGCCCTGGGGTTCAGACAAAATGTCGAAGTTTGGGGCCATTAAACATTCTTTCAATGTATGATGGCACTTGCTTGTAATTGTAACACTTAGGGGGCTGAAGCAGGAGAATCGTGAGTTTAAGGTTAGCCTGGGCTATATGGTAAGATTTTATGCTAAAAAACAAAACAAAACAAAAACAAACTAAGACAAAAATTTCAACATAAGATCAGTCTTTTCTACATAAACATGGACAATAGTTCTTAATTTTGGGGATGGATCTTAGACCCCTTTGAGCATTTAATGAAAGCTATATGGTCACTCCCTCAAAGGGGAAAAACATGTTTTTGATTGTTAGAGGCTGTCTGAAGTCCATCCATGGATAGACCTAATGCTAAGAACTTCTTTTTTAAAGAGTAATATGATTTGAAAATGAGCTTATGTGCATTGGAATCTGTTTGATATTAAATATTATAAGTCCACAATCTCACCAGGTCTGAGAATAAGCTTGGAAATCTCAAATTATTCTAATCATGTTACTGTTGCCAATTCCAAGGAGAAGAATACAATTATTTCTATGCCAGTCAATCATGCATCAATCCTGTACTTCTGACAGCTCTCAATAAATAGGATGGTATGGCACCTTTTCCAAAGCACGTACTTGTGATGAGCACTGATCATGGCGTCAGGCGGAGTGTCCACACATACTGTTCCGCCCCTGATCTTTCTTGCTCTTTAATTCATGCTCACATTGCTGTCAGTGATCTTCTGAAACTTAAATCTAATGATCTTGTCCCCCCACTGAAATGCTGAAGCCATTCCCCAGCATCCCTGAAATACAACTTGAACTCTTTACTGAAGCATACAAAGACCTCGGACACCTGGCATGGTAGAAGCCTCTGTGTGCTTGGGTGCTGTGCTGATGTATCAATACCACCAGTAACAACCTGAGAAGGGTGCATTTTATTTTTAACTTCCAGGACAATCCTTTCCAGCATGTCTTATACTGCCTTCATTAGAGATGAGACTGTGGGAGCTCTATATGGTCATGTAGCTTGCTCAAATCCATATGGCCAGCAGTAAGGCACTGGGCTGGCGTCCATGTTTCACTTCAAATTCAACCTCTGATCTGTGTTCTGCAGCTGCTATCTCACTCTGCCTAGTTTCTCTCCTCTTTGCCCTACCTACCCTACTCTAGGACTCAGGTCAGAGCTCAGTGTGGGCTCCTCTGGACTCCACCTAGTATTGAGAATCAATGTATACATCAGTGTGAAGCTGAGAACAACCCTAGCTCTGGGTTTTCCTGTCACCTCTGCAGGCCCAGTGCCAGCTAGCTCAATGCCTGGTACACAGTGACTCCTGAATCATGTCTGGGAAAGGAACGAACTCATAAACATTGGGACCCTATTCACTGAGGACATTTCCTTCAACCCTCAGAGCTCTGGCTGTCCTTAGTATGCTGCATTTAGCTAAAGGCTAGCATGTGCTTTGAAATACAGAATATTCTCATATCTTTACTGTAACTTCTCTATCCATAGTCAGCTCTGTGCATGCCCAGCACCTATTATTATAATAATATGCTGTCTGGTTTCTCTTACAATAAAGACGTGTTTTTAGTTTTATTTCACAGAAAAATATAGACATGCATCTTCCTTGTCCTAAACAAAAAACTGCTCCCTACCTGGAGGCTGCCTCCTACCTCCTCTTCATCAGCAGGCTCTGGGAGTACCCACAATTTGTCCTGTGTCCTTCTGTCTCTCCACCCCCACCCTCGCTATTCTCCTCAGTCTCACTTCTCTGGACACTTGTTCCCTCTAAATGCCAAAGCCAGAAACCAATTTGCTTCCTCACTCTGCAGCAGTATCTCACGCCTAACTGTGTATTTCTCTTGAACAACGAGGAGTTAATTGTACCCAGTGAAATCAAGGGGTTAAAAAAATACGGCTGCTCCAAGATCGAAGGCCGACTGCATGGAGGCCTTGAGTGGGTGCAGTGGACACAGGAGGTAGAATCATTACTGGGGGCTTGGGAGAAAAAAGGGACTCAGCTATCACAAGGCTTTGACAGTGAGACCTGGGGATATTGAGAACAGAGCAAGTCAGACGTGTTGGGGCAGTATGGTTTTGTCCTGCTGATTGTAAAGAGCTGCTGGGACTTCAAGGAGGACCTGTTGCTCTGATGTCAATATTTATATCCTCCCCAAATTCATATACGGAAATTCTAACATCCAAAGCAATGGTATCAGCTTCAAGTGCAGCCTGAGTTCCTCAGGTGTTACATAACAGGCCTTGGCTAACTGGCCTGGCTGAAGCCTTGTGTGCTGTGTGACACGCTGACTGGGATCAGGCCCAGGAGGAGAGGCCAGTCGAAGATGCCACCTGTGTGCCAGGCATCACACCCTTCCCAGATACCAATTCTGCTGACATCTTGATCTTAGAAGTCTCAGCCTCTGGAACTGAGAGGACCAGATGTGTGTTTACAGCTCCCTGGTGTATTAGGTATGGTGACAGCCCCTGGAGCTGACACGTAGATTAGCAGACCTTAGCAGTGCATGCTGCAGAGCTGGGTCAGCATAGGGCAGAGGGCTTCACAGGCAGAGGTGCAGATGGGATACTTCTCTAGGGAAGTGAGCAAAATGAGAAAGGTTCTAAAACCTGCTCTGTGATGGGCACTCTGAGGCCAGGCAGAGGTGAAGAGAAGCCATGAGAGCTGCTGGGGATCTGGAGGAGTGGGAGGCAGCAGGGGAGATAACATAAGCAAGTCAGATGGAAGAGTTTCAAAGAGGAGAGGAAGGCAAAATCAGAGCCGATTCTGTCTCAGTATTCTACATGGTGCATAGTAGACTATGAGGTGTACTGTATTTTATCAATATTATCAAGACAGAATTCAAATTACATTTGCTTTTCAAAACAGTAGTACTTAAAACTTGCTCACAGTTTAAAAAACATAAAACACGATCTTTTAAAAGGTTAATCAGAGAAAGTTATGTCTAGAATTGCTTTTATTATCTATTAAAAATCAGTTAAAAATTGGAAAGTAACCAAAAATATTCCACTTTCTTATTTAAGTGTGCTACATGAAAAGAAAATGATAGTTTCTCTTGGCAACTGTTCTTAGATTTATATTCTTAAAAAATCATTATGTTATTTGGGTTTGGACCTCAGAAGTTAACATAAGGACTATGTGAAAATGACCACAGCTCCTCAGTAAGTACAATTGGAGAACTCTCTTTTAAGTTGTGGTTTCTTTATTGAAAAACCATCAGATGTGACATTTCACATACACACACACACACACACACACACACTCATGATTTTAGTTTATTCCTAGGCAAAGCCCAAGAAATCAAAGAACAGAGTATCCAGTATTAGGTCAAAAATGTTTTTAAAAAATGAACATTTTTATTCTGCAATATTATTCCTCATCTCTTCCTCTGCTATGCTAATGTGTGTCATTACTGAGAAGACAATTCTTTTCTCCCAATTAGATCTGCCTTTAAATACCAGGCAGGTCAGTTTGCTGTTGAGTTACTGCTGTTCTTGACTGTCAGGGTGCTTTGTGCTGGGAAACAAAAGAGGCAAGAAAAAAACGTAAATGACACAATAAGCTCTACGAAGCCAATGAAGGGCACACTACACTCTGTGGTAAGGGAGAGGCTTAGAGGATGAGTCTTTGTTTAAAATAGGAAAATAATTAGAGCAAAGTCAAGTGTAAAAAACTTTACATGTTAACGGGGGCTCTTCAGGGTAAGGAAAGGACAGGGTGATTAATCTGCCCTTTGAGCTCATGTGTGACAGTTCTAGGGCTTCTCTGTTGGGCAGCTGGTGTTGGGATAGAACAGGCAATGCTGTTTTCATAAAGGTAGTAACCATAATTCAGAGTGAGCTACTCCCTGTCTTGTAAACCACACAGCAAGGACTCTGGTATAGTTTTATTAAGAATCAAAGTTCTTCATTTAGTTCTGAATTAACTAAACAAGCAGGAAGTGATAGCAGATCTTTTAATAATGAATAAATGAAACAATAGTTCGCTTCAATCACAAAGCAGTTAGAAAGTCATTTAATAAAGGAAAACTTTATTAGAGGAGAGAAACATTGTGTTGCGGTGACTAAAAAAATAAAATGTTCCCAGGGACAAGGTATGTGACAGAGGCTTTCAGACTTGCCATGGTACTGTGGCCAGAGTCTTTCTAGAGATTTCTGACCTTGGCTGTGACTACCTGAGAACTGTGACTCTGTTGCCCCTTTCCACTTGGCTGTCCCCAGCATGCAGATTTATCTCAGCTCCTAGCACAGGATATCTGTACCCCACGCTGACACCAGAAAATACTATTTTGACTGCTTTTCTTTCTCATACTTATAAAACTCAGTTATGTGAACTTAGGAAAAATTCACTTGCAGGTCCATACCAAATCATCGGCAGTCTCTCCCAGCCTCTCCCAAGCCTGCCGTTCCAGGAGCAGTGCGGCCATTGCAGAGGCACAACCTCAGAACACTTCATGCCGGGCCTCTCCCCTGTTCAAGGGAGATAACTAGAAACAGGAGGTCTGCTGAGTTTGTATTGAGGTAAATTTGTATACAGTAAAATTCAGGGTTTAGTTTTTAATGGCAATTGTCTATTTTTCATTTAGAACACAAGATAATTAAAAAATTTGTTATAAAAATCTGTAAATGATTATAACGTCTTGATATAAATCTATCTTCCTCTGTTGGTTAATCCATTAAACATAAATGACACTTAATCTTCGACTGGTGTAGAGACCCTAATTATAAAGGTGAAATGAGGGTGACTCTCATTTAAACCTTAATTGCCTTTTTAATGATGCCCACATTTGTTAAGAAGCGCTACTCTAATTCAGCTATAAATGGTGCTGATATTTCTGATTAGTAGGTTTTCTTTGACATGCAAATAGACATAGAAATAGTAAATATTTTTCTTTCTAGTACTGCTGTGAGCTAAGATAAAATAAATACAAAGAAAGTCATAAAATTGCACTGTTTTCATGTCATAATCTATAGACTTTTCTTTTTCAAAAACGGATCTTACACAACTGGGACAAAGCAAGAAGACCAGGCCCACCACACACAGATGGCACTACCGAAGAGCACACAGGGGCGGGTGTGACACTTACTGGGGGTCTCACTGGCTATTGATGAGGCCACAGCTCCTGTTTTATTATTATTTTTAAATAGTCCAAGTTTATAAACAAAAGTATGAAATCCACTCAGATTTCTTCTCAAGTGATTCCTTCCTGCATAGCTATCTAGGATTAGTAAATAAACCATTAAAAACATTTTATGGGTGACTCTATAGTAATGGAAAGACAGCTCGCACTGCAAATCTGCAGCAAACTAGAGTTCCTGGAGGGGCCACTGACGTGTCCATAGCACACAAGTATCATTTTCCCCCTTGATGGCTTACATTCAGGCTTTCAGTTTCCCCACAGCCTTGCATTCCAAGAAATCACTTTTTGAAAAATCCTTTCATAATTCAGTCTATCTTGTGATATTGGTATGAAGAAAAGAAGCTCTTGGGGACTTTAGCCCCAAACACATGCTACTTTTCACATAGGCAAATTTGCTTTCAGGTGAAAATCTTAGTGTTACAATAAACCTGTGAGAACCGCATTTGAGTATGAACTTACTAGGCTACTGATTCAATATAAAAGGCAAATATATTGTGAGCAATATAAAAAATAAGAGGAATACTTTCTCTAAAGAATAAGAAAAATTTCATTTTTTTCCTCTCTCACATTTATTTTCAGACCTTTAAAATTCCTAAAGGATTTCCTTTAAAAGTCTTAAAAAATGCACTTTAAAAAAAGTTAATGTTTCCTGGTCTTTACAGAGGTTCCAGGAAAAGAAATCATGTTATTCCATGGCTTTGATGATCTAAGGATGCTGGATCCCCTAATGCTTCTCATTAGTGTTCCCAAGTCACACAGAAGACCATCGGACAGACAGTCCTCACGTCTCTTAGCCAGTCTATTTCTACCCAGGAATTCAAAGCACATCCGCACCCCCTACTTTCAGGCAGCTTCATTTGTGAACAAATTCTTATCTTGGGTGGTAGAAATCGACCATCAAGTTCAAGAAGCACAGCTAGGATTTTTTAGGAGAACGGGAGTTTCTTCATCTGACTAGTATGATAACCATACACACCTGAGCCCAGTCTTTGCAAGAGTGTAAACTGTTAAAAAATCCTCACAGACTAGCACTTTTTTGCACAAGCCCAGGGAAAGGGGCTGGACCCATTAGCCATTTATTTAAATTTAAATTTCCTTACAATGCTGACCATGCACATATTTAATCCCAAATCTCATTTAACTGAAGGTTAATTTTTTCCATAAAACATTTCATAACTAGACTTGAGAAAACTCACATTTCTCATGAAGTCTTTACATCCCCTTAAGATTTCTGTACGTCTTTACTGTGAATTCATCTGACCTTTCCTTTGCTTTAGACTGAGCTTCATAAGGATAGAGTGATCTCTGAGATGCTTGGTAAACTGTTAAGCGATAGTAGGTTTGTTGTGGTAATACGAATCAATTATATAAAGATCAAGTTGCCTTTACTTTAGAACGCTTGGTTGGGTAGGGTTTGGGAGATGGCTCAGGAGATGGCTCCTTGGGTAAAGTATGAGGTCCTGACTTTGAATCTGCAGAATTCACATAAAGTCAGGCATGGTAGCACGTCTGTAATTTCAGCACTCCTCTCAGGGGATGAGACAGGAGAATTCCTGGAAGCTCCTGGGTCAGCCAGGACGTAGTGACAAGCAAGAAAGAGACCCTACCTCAAACAAGGCGGAAGACAAGGACTGACATATCTGAGGTTGTTCTATGACTTCTACACCTCTCATGTGCACACCATATGAGCGTGAGGACACACACACACACACACACACACACACACGGTGGTGGTAGGGATTAAGCTAAAATAAAAGTTGGGTGTTCCCACTGAAAATTTTGAATCCTCTGTCCGCTTAAAACTACATTTCCTCTTAGTCTGTAGACTGTGTTTTTAGATTTAGCCTCCTGGCTTCCTCATGTCAACTCTGCTCCTTCATGTTAACAGTCGGATCTCATCTGGTTTTAAGATAACACAGGTGTCAGGATCTTTTATCCAAATTCCAAGGTTCAGTCCCAGCCGCTGATCTCTTTTATGGCTGAGTTCCCTCCATGTGCTCACTGGCAGGCCTGTCTTCTCTGGTGCCCTCCTGAGAGGAGCCTGTGTCTTTCATATACTGTTTGGGTGGGCAATGAGTAAACCCCAATACTCTATTCTCTACACATCTTAGTTTTTGTTTTGGGTAGCCACAGTTCTTAAATGTGTTCACTCCTTTCCTCATAGACTCCTACCATCTGCTAATTTCCTCCTCTGCAACCTGTCTTGATTCCAATACTTAATGAAGCTTTTTCTTTACAAGGTCAGCCACAGTCTTTCTCTTGCCAATCCCGTGCCTTTCCCCATTCTTTCTTTTCCTGTATCTCTCTGTTGTACCGGACGCTGTTGGATCCCTGTCCTTCCACACAGCCTTTCCTTTGACACCACAAATCGGGATGGTCTTCTTCCCACTTGTGCTGCTGCCTCTCCTTTTCTCTCAGCTGTGGCTATTTTCCAAATAAAGGTCTTCTCTCCTACTCTCTGTGCCCTCTCCTTTGCGTTTCAATTTCAGAAATCTGAGTTGAAACACACACCATAACATGGGGGTTTCCCTGCATGACGGGCAGTGTTAACTAGGGCTTGCCTGCTGTGGGTCCCTAACACTCATCTCCACAAATACTGTCTCAGCATGCCCCCTAATTTGACTGCTCCAAGTGTCTTCTTTACATGTACACAGTGGCCCCATCATCACCTCAAATTTATCAAGTTCAAGAACAAGCTCATATATCTTTTTCTCTCAACCAGTTTCACTTCCAACTCTCCCAATGACACGGACTATTTTTCAAGTACCTGGGTCAGAATCTCACAGCCATCCATGATGAGTCCCTTCTCTCTCAGCCCTTACTCTTCCACAGTTGGCCAGTTTTCTTTAACTTCTATTTAAGTAACTCCTATCTAGGTCCTTGTTTGCGCACACCATTCAAGACTTTCCCTAGACCCAGGACTCTACATACTCTGCATACCAGGAACACATGACTCAAGTCTGTCACTTTTTACACCCAGGGAAAATTTCCTCCTGACTAGCTGTCTGTCTTACTGTGTTCAGATAATAATTTGAAGCAGCTAAGATTTCTACAAGTTGCTCAAGGCTTGTCACAACTGCAGTCTTACAGAGGGGGAGCAGGAACGGCCCCAGATGGACTTGACCAGAGGAGGGAATCATGCTGCCTGAGTGCATAGTCTCTCCTGCCTCCACCTCCTGCTCCACCTTCCCCAGTGTGACCTGTGGGAATGCTGTCTTGCCCATGTTAATGTCTCTTTCCTGCAAATACCAGTGATCCAAAACACCCTGGGTTTGATTTTCAGAGATTTAACCTTTAATCTAATCAATTAGAATGTATAGATATAAGAGAAAAACTCAGTTTTAGTGTCACAGATTCAACAGTAACAATAATGACAACGGTTCTTTATCAAAGTGTGGTGCCAAAACAGAATGATATCTTCTCTGGAAAAGATATCCATCCCAGAAACTGTGATGGTAATTTCATGTGGAAATGGGGTCCTTGTAGATAGAATTAGATGAGGCAATACTAGAGCAGAGTATGCTTTTTAAAGGGGAACCAACCAAAAACAACAATCAAAAAATCTGAGGCAAAACCAGGTCGTGCTATATAAGCCAGGCTGGGCTCAAACTCATGATTCTCCTAACCTGTCCTCCTGAGTTCTGGGATCACAGTGTGTAACCACCATGTCATGGTGCTGGACTTAGAGTAGGCCTCTAATCTGATATGATGGAGAAGACACATAGGAAAGAGGCTGGCCATGTGATGACAGAACAATAAGAACATCTAGGCAGCAGCAGAAGCTAAGGAAGGCAAGGAAGGATTCTTCTTGGAAGCCTCCAGAGGAAGTCAGCCCACACACCTCCATCTCAGTCTCCAGGCCTCCAGCCATGTGAGGCAACAGTTCTCTTGTTTTAGGCTGCACAGCTTTTGGTTCTTTGCCATGTTAGCCTTAGGAAGCTAATACAGACAGGGACAGGAAACTTCTGTGGTTTTACATGCCTTCTCTTGAAACACTAAACACACACATGCAGGCACACAGGAGCACATGTATACACAAATGTATGCATGCATACATGCACATACTTCATGGTAGATCTAGCTCTAGAGGTCATTTTATCCATTTGAGGACAAGTTGTATCCTCATTATGGGATGATCTAGAGAACAGAGCTAGGGGAAGATTATTATTTCTGTACTTAATATTCATTAGCATTTCTATAATCTTGCACATATGGCTCTATGAGGTTATAAAGGAAGCTGTTTCAGTATAGTGATGGGATATCCTTAGACAATGAAGAAAGAGAAAACATCAGGATGGGAAGGTCTAAGAGAGCCTTAGGTAAGCTTGTTTCCCATCTCCCTAACATTCACACAGGGCATGGAAATCATCTATGCCAGGAAAGGGTTTTTCTTTTTTTAACCTTAGGATTCTGGGATATCTGGAGCCCATACTTATGAGGGAAGAAGTTTGAAAGTTTCCATTTAAACCACTTAGAATGAGAGGATTTACAAAGATCCTGTTTAATGTTCAACTGACACATTGTCAAAAACATTTATCATGCAACCTTTTGAAGTCTCTTCCACTCCCTTCTAGTTATTAAAGCTCAGATTGCAGTTACTTATCAACAAAGCAGACACGTGATGGTGCTTTTATAGTCAGCCATTTGGTTTCCGAACTACTAAGAAAATTCAGTTCTTCTGATGAGAAAAATGATTGGTGACCTAGTTTTTATGTTGTAAGTACCACCTAGCTGACTTCTAAGATCACTTCTATACAGACCCAGAAAGAGTACCCGGGACTTGGAAATTTCATTTAAGTGTTTTATGATGCTCCAAATTCTAAGACTGTTCAGCTATGAGAATGTGCCACTTTAAGTCAGGGTGGAATTCTTTCAGTGCAAATGAAGAGTGACCTACATTATTAAGAAGATTTCTCTGGAAACCTAATCCCTAGTGTAAATTTCTTTAGATTCAGAACACATTCTAGCTCACGTTTTGGTTCCAAGAGGCCTCAAAACCCTTTCTGGAAAATGCAATTGAACAGTGGTTTCTGAGCACATACAGTGTGTTAGTCTAAGGAAGGCACAAAGTGGGGCGAGACTTGGTTACATCTTTTAAGCTGCTGACATTATCATACAAGGTATGTGATTGAGACAAAAAGCAGGAGAGCACATCAAGTGTCTTAAGTGGCCAGTTGAGAACAAAAGGAAAAGGAAAGAACAGAGAAAGACGTTCAAAGACACCACAAGGAAGGAAGCAGATAAATCCAGAAAGTGGAACATTCTATAGGATAACTGACCTGCTTTCTGCAGGAAGTCAAAGTCGTGGCACGAGAGCAAGGATAGGCATGCTTTAGGTTAAAAAGACATAGAAGGTGGAGATAAAATGTAATGTTTGCATCTTGTTTGGATTTTGAGTCAAGCATGGTGGCCACAAAGTGGCATTTTAAAGTCAAATGCCTAATTTATGAAACAAGCAGTTGAAAAGGCTAAAAGAGACTTAATTTGGGGGCTGGAGAGGTGGCTCAGCAGTTAAGAGCCCTGGCTCTTAACTCAGGCTCTTACACATAAAATAAAAATAATAAATATTTTTTTAAAAGATACTTAATTTTCGTGGGTATGACCACAGGACAGGACTGTGGAGGGCAATGTGTTTATTTTCTCAGATGCATTCTGGAGTACATGGGGCAAAAATAATACGATGTCTGAAATTTCTTTCAAAGTGGTTTATCAAAGAGGAGCTGGAAAGCTGGCTCAGAGGTTAAGGACACTGGCTGCTCTTGCTGAAGAACCGAGTTCTGTTTCCAGCGCCTACATGGCAGCTAACAACTGTCCTTAATTCTAGTTCCAGGGGGATCCAACACCTGGTCTCCATGGACATTGCATGACATGGGTCTACTTACATACAGGTAGGCAAAACACTTATACACATAAAATAAAAAGGAGTTAATTAATTAAAAATAGTTTAGCAAAGAAAATGGGAGAAAAGATAAAGTAAATGTGGGCTTTCTGCTGGTATTTACTCTGTAAGCCAGGTGCCCTAGAACTCTAAGTAGCCTTGGCTGGCCTCAAATTCATGACAGTCTTTCTGCTTCGGCCTCAATGTGATCAAATCTTGATAGCTGTTGAAAGGCAAGTACTAGTCTTTCTACTTTTGAAATTTTTCATAAAACTGAAAAAGCCCTATGCATTGTAAAATGGCATGGAACTTTCATATAACACCAAGAAAGTCTTCAGGAAGAGCCTTGGCATAGAGCTACAATTCTGACGGGCAGAATTGTAGGAAGGAATAGGTGGGAAGTAGGAAGAATTGTTTTCAAGGAAATAGCAAAGGTGAACAAGAAGAAAACAGGGATGTCCTGAGCAAAGATGGCACAGTCCATGGAGCAGGCAGAGTGGCACAGTCCTGCCAAAGGGAGGCTAAGCAGAGGCCCGGGCGGCCCTTCACTTGGTGAGAACGCTGTGCTCCATGTAGAGCATGATTTTCTCACTTTATATTTAATCTCCCCCTTTAAACATCTTTTCTAACCCACCTTTAACATCCCCCCTCCCAAGGGAGCAACTCTTCCCATCAGGCCTGCTCTGGTCTTCCCACAACCCCATGTGACTGGCATCTGCTCTTGTTTCATTTCTGTCGCCGTGACAAACACCCAGACAAAAAGCAAGTACAAGCAGGAAAAGGTTTGCTCTGTGTACGATTCCAGGTTGCAGTCCATCCCTGAAGGTAAGTCAAGAGCGGACAGAAAGAAATGCACCGGGCCTGCTTGTTTGCTTGCTCTGCTGGCTTTCTTCACTCTTATCCAGTTCAGAGCCCAGCCTAGGAAGGGTGTCACCCACAGTGGGCAGGGTCAGTTAACAACCACGACAATCCCCCACAGATACACCCATGGAACATGATCTAGATAATTCTTCAGTTGAAACTCTCTTCTTTGGTAATTCTAAGTTGTAGCAAGTTGACAATTAAAACTAACCATCACAGCATCTATTTCTTCTAAAATATTTTGCATGGAAGTAGTGATCATTTTGAGGATTGAAGGACTTTTAAAGTTACTTTTTAAAAAGCTATTCTGGGAAATGAAACTCAGCAAATGTGTGTATTTATGAGATCTACTTTGAATGTATAACAATGATCCTGAACATTTATGTTCCTAAACACAAAGCAAGAATTAGTCTTGATGAAATCACAGACATCTAATTTGATTTGTGTTGCTAGCCTAAGATGAGTGTTTTAGAAGTTTCTAACTGGATTTTTCAAGACTGTTGTTTCCAATATGAATTAACAGAATGTAAAGGGCTGAAACTTTTTATTTAATCAGTGGGGTAATAAACTATTAGAAATGTTAGCATTTTTCTCCTTTTGCACTACTGTTTACAATGGACCAAACATCTTTCATAATGAAAAAGTTAATGTTTTAACATCTTTTGATGCAACTTTAATCACAGTTGATAATGTATAAAGTAAATCAGGGTTCCATGAATTGTATAAGAATTAGCTTGAATAAAAATAAAAACCACGGGGCTGGAGAGATGGCTCAGAGGTTAAGAACACTGGTTGTTCTTGCAGAAGACCTGGATTCGAATCCCAGCACCCACATGACAGGTAACAACTGTCCGTGACTCCAGTCCCAGGGGATCTGACAGGCTCTTCTGACCTCCACAGGCATTGCATGACATGTGTGCACTTACCTACATGTAGGCAATACACACATACACATAAAATAAAAAAATAAATTAAAAAAGTAAAAAAATAAAATCCATAGCATATTTAATTTAATGTAGGGATATAGATTTTTAAAAAAATGTCCATATTATTTTGTTTTCTTGGATGACATCTTGCTTAGGTGGATTTTGAATTATGGATCCTCTTGTCTCAGCTGGGATTAATGGGGTACACCAACACTCTTGGCTCAAAGATATATCTTTAAGCAAAACTAAAACTGGTTCCTAGTAGTGTGGCGAAAGTTTCAAGAGTATAGTTGAAAATTTGTTCAATCTTAACTTTTCATCAAAGGCTTTTCTACACCTCTAAACTATTTCTGTTACTAAAATCATAAAGCTAATGTGACTTTTTTGAAATGAACTGCTATAAACCAAACATCTAAAACTTAAAATACAGTATTATTTCTCTTAAAAATTGATTAAAATAACTTTAATGCCCTATATATAACATGGTTTCCTTGAAATAGATGTGATCTAGGAAATCCGATGTTAATTTAATTATTTTATTGTATTTGTGTGTGTGTGTGTGCGCGCACGCGTGCGCGTGTGCACACATGTGCACACATGTATGGAGGTTAGAGGACAGCTTGTAGGAACCACGTCTGTCCTTCCCCATGTGAGTTCAGGGGGTCAGAGTCAGGTCATCAGGTTTAGTGGCAATCACCCTTACCCACTGAGCCACCTCATGGCTCCTAGTTAGTTTTTTAAAAATTGTGTTTCCTAATCAATATACTGTTAGCACAGCTTGTCAAACCAACTTCTGAATAGCTAAAACCATTTGGTCAATCACTAGTAGATAAAACTTGTTTGAGGACCAATTTCCATTAAAAATTTTTATGTCTTCAACCAACCCCCTGAAAAATATACATACAATGAACATGAGTGAGTGTGTATACCAGAAGGCTACGTAACAAGAAACACAGTGCCATACAGGAATAACTTCCTTCGAGTTGTTGGTCAAGGTAGTCCAAGAGACTCCCGAAAAAACCCAGACTTCAAGGTAAGACCTTATTACTGAAGACAGGACATACTTCAGTCACAGGACTTGGAGCAATGGAGCTGGAACTGACCTGAAAGCCTTCTTCCTGAAGACTAGCTCTCACAGTTCTAGAGGATACTATGCAAGCTGCTAAGGGAGAAAATCAATTAGTGGTCCAAGCCAGCTATAAAGTCTAATAACCACAATGACTGTCACAGCAAATTACCTCCACCGGTGCAGTAGTGGCACTTTTATCTAGGGGGTAATCAACAGCTATCTAATTGAACTTAAATAAGCCCACTCAATAGGAGGAACTTACAGGTGGCACTGTAAATATAGCCAAATACACATGGCTGGAGAGTTGATAGATCCTAGAAAAAACCCATCTCTGTCATATCCCTAGACAAATGAAATTTTTTGCTATATGCTAAATATGGATCCTTATATTTATAGACAAGTATATCAAACATCACTCATCAAAGAATCTTCTTTTTACAACAGAGGGAGGCTATTACAAAGTTCCACAACTGATCACACACAGAGAATATATGTCTGAGAGATGCCCAGCCCTAAGTGAGACATCTACAGTGGAACCTCTACACCTAAGGTTCATGGAACATAGCGGAACAGGGGGCAGAGAGAATACTAATACACCCCTCAACTCTCAGCAATGAAGCTTCCTTATACAACAGAGTGCGATGCACACAGAAGGCCACAACTGCCAAGGTGTAGAAAACAAGAGACGGCAGAGTGTTTCTCTGGACAGGACTCCTATATTAAACCTCACCCACCCATGGCTCAGGGATCATTGCAGAAGAGTGGGCAAAAAGATTGTAAGAGCCAGGGTTGGAACATGAACATAAGGAAACAGAGGCTTTCAAGCCTCTGGGAATGCGCTCATATGAACTTGAAGCAATAGTGACAGCATGCACAAAACCCAAGCTGACTCAGTCAGCTAAAAACCCAGCATAGAATTGGGGAAATGGACAGCAGGCTCCAACCTTAGCCAAGGAACTATTGATTACTGTGGGGTAAGGGAGAGTTCAGGGAGTGACTTTAGATAGGCTGACTAGATTCCAGTGGATGAACTTGCACCGAGGGATGTCAGGGTGCAAATGCTTGACTGGATAGGCCTTAACATATATGACATAATGTATGAAATCCAGTGGGGGGGGAGTGAAGATAAGGGAGGGGGTCTAAATTTGATTAAGATCTATTATATGAAATACATAAAAATGCAATAAAATATACATAAAATTTTCATGTATTACTTTAGATTATGAAATAATACAAACTAATTGGAGAAAAAAGCAAAAATTTAAAGAGCGCCAAGAGGAAAATGAAAGTTCCCTAATCTTTGTATTCAGATATAAACACTATTGGTACAATGCCTTTTTCCCATGTCTTCCCCCCTAAGCATATGAAGCTGGAGGACTCACAGAGTGTAATCATAAAAGCCTCTCTGTGGCTCCCGCTGTTCCTCTAATCCTGCACAGTGGAGGCGGCTTTTCTCGTCCCATGGTGGAAACTCAGACAGGTGCCCTAACTTTTCAGGTCACTATAGTCCAACATTCACTTTAAATTGCACACAAAGTCTGAACCCATTTAGATCATTCTCAACACAAATTTGGATGGTTCCTGAAAGCAGTTTAAGGTAGGCTATACCTAAAGTATCCCAGTGTGCCATTCTGTGACTTGCGATTGAGGTACTTTGGGTCCTGTTTGTCTTTGACCAGGGATCTGAATTGTGAGCCCTTGGTGGTGGCCTCCATGCCAGCTCCTAATCATGACCAAGATTAGGCTCCCAACCTCACGTATCAAATTGAATTTGACTCTCCTCTGGGACTACCCTTCCACATTTGCCTTCCCCCTGCCCACCAGACTTCAGCAAATTGCTACAGTTCTCTGTCTACTGCTATTTGCTTGCTGAGTTGCATGGTCTTCATTCTTTTCACCCTTCTGCAAATGAGGGCCAAATATAACAGTCTCTCTGTAACAGGGGGATGGGTGAACTCCAGGTTCTCACTAGAAAGCAAATGCTAAATTTGTGATTCTGTAATGCTCTGGAGTGATTAATGAACTACTAGTGTTTATAAATATGTTTGGTTACATCTCATCAGTCTCCATGGAGGAAAGTTATAAGAAAAAGTCCTGAGAGACGTTTTTACACGCAGTGCTGGAACTCAACTCTGGTCCCCAGGAATGCTAGGCAAGATCAATACCATTGAGCCACACCCCTAGCACCCTTGAGAGACTTAAAGCTGATTTTCACGTGAGAGTGCTGCTGAGAAAATCAGCTACATCTCAAAGTTTCTCTTCTCTGCCTTTCTTTGCCTTCCAAGCTCTCTACATACTGTTGCCAAAGGTCTTTCCAAAATGCAATCCTGACCCGGCTTCTCTCAAACGTCAAGAGTTCTCTGCCTTCGGAGGATTTCAGATTCCCAAGCATGTAGGATATCCTTGCTACTCAGTGTGTGTGTGTGTGTGTGTGTGTGTGTGTGTGTGTGTGTGTTTAATATTTTATTTATTATCTTCACTCCATGTGTATGAGTGCATAGCCTGCATGTAGGTAAGTGCACCCGTGTCGTGCAATGCCCACAGAAGACAGAAGAAGCCATCAGATCCCCTGGAACTGGCGTTATGGACAGTTGTTAGCTGCCATGCAGGTGCTGGGATTTGAACCCGGGTCTTCTACAAGAACAACCAGTGTTCCCACCCGCTGAGCCATCTCTCCAGCCCCTCAGTGTGTGTTTTAAGAGTCAGTAATTAGACTATGAGCCCATGCTGGACTGATGACATAAAAGCCTACAGTTACTGGAGGATGCCAGTGACCTGCAGGCAGATTCAAGTGAGGGAAGCACTACTCATCCAGTCCATGCTCCCAGCATGTTCTACAAATAAAATCCCTCATGGCTTCAGGGTTAGAAAAAACACAGACCCAGGTACCTGAGCCCAGCTGGGAGGCTTTGGCATTGGGTACAAAAGTACAGAAGTGATTCAGAATGACACTCTGGACTATTTTAGACATGTGCCTTATATTAAATGGATTTTGGGGACCATTCAAATTTATGTTGAGAATGATCTAAATGGGTTCAGACTTTGTGTGAAATTTAATGTGACTGTGGAACTGAAGTGACCTAACAAAAATCAAGGCACCTTTCTGAGTTTCCACCAAGGGACAAGAGAGGAGATGCCTCCACTGCCCAGGATTAGAGGAACAGTCGTAGTCACAGAGAGGCATTGTATCTCCTAAGACCTTGAGTTTGTTTCTAGTAGGACACTGATTATTGAAGCGTTATTTCTTCCTGTCTTCAGTTGCTATAATGTGATGGGGATGCACATTTTCAGCAGTTTCTTGAGTTTGTTTCTAGTAGGACACTGATTATTGAAGCGTTATTTCTTCCTGTCTTCAGTTGCTATAATGTGATGGGGATGCACATTTTCAGCAGTTTCTTGAGTTTGTTTCTAGTAGGACACTGATTATTGAAGCGTTATTTCTTCCTGTCTTCAGTTGCTATATGATGGGGGTGCACATTTTCAGCAGTTTCTTTAGTTTTAACGACAGGCTTGCTGCTTACTAAACCCACTTTTGGCTTCATAGGATTTCCCCATCTCTATTCTACTTTGGTTTTCTTATTATTTAATTACTTTTAGTCCTGTAGTGTCATAGGCATCTCTATATCACCTGAAATGCTTGCTGTAAGGAGCTGAGGTAAGAGTTGACAGCATTTGTAGTTGGGTATGGCAATGAGAGAGCAATGGGACCAACGACCATCTCATTTCCATGGCTTCACTGGCCTTAGGTAGCAAGTTCAATGCTAATCCTGGCTTCTTTAGGTCCAGTCTATCTGTGAGTGTAGATGTGCAACATAAGACTTCAATCACAAACCTGGAGCTAAGTCCACTGAAAATTCTATGTTAAGAACAGCTGAGGGTTGGAAGGATGTGAACATTTGTGGTGTAAGGCCTGTGGCAGGCTGTATGTCACAGTATGAGGTGCAGATTTCTCTGCAATTCGAACTGTGCTGACTGTCTTGGCCCTACCTTCCTGTGTCCCTCTACTTTGCTAAACCAAGTGTTTTCTGGTTACTCTTCTCTATGATGAGCTGGGCTACAAAGCAGCAGTCTACACTAAAATGTGAAAATAGAGGGCTTCTGTTAGAAAAATAATTTGTCAAGTCATAAAACCAGAGGAAAGGAAAAAAAAAAAACAAACTCAAATGGATTCATGTGATGTAATGCAGTAACTGCTTGTAAAGACATTATTGCATGAAATAGCATGGCTCTGTAGGAGGAAGGCCCGGGCACTTGGAGCCTGCTTCTCACTAGCAGTATGACCACTGGTTATTTTAGCTCATGAACCTGTTTCCATCTGCATCATGATGCAGCATTTCAGAGAATGTCCCGCTAGCTGTCTTGTAGCACTAAATCCTTCTGCCATGTGGTAAACTGCATTTCTTAGATTATAGAGGCCACTTAGGCCAGCAGTGAAGCATTTCATGTGCACTGCTATGATTGAGCATTCACATTTTCTAGTCTGACTGGCTGAGTTTAATTTCTTTTCTATCTCTGCCACTTATGTGACTTTGGACAAGTTACTTTAGCCTCCGTGGGCCTTGGTTTGTTGGCTTGTAAATAAAGGAACAATAACAGTAAAGTTATCATAGGCTGCCATGAGGATTATCACATAAAAAACACAATGCTAAAACACATGAGAGCTCAACAGACATTATTATTTTATCACAATGAGGCAATAAGAAGTGGTTGGCTATAATTAATTATACCATTTTTCTGTGTTTCATATTTGTAATTACTTTTCTCATGGACATTGTATATTAGGCCCATCTAACTGCATAGTGTCAACCAAGATGGGACTCTCAAGCCTTTGGGAAATGCATCACAGTTTTATCAAATACTGGAGTCAACATGTCAAAGTCAGAACATTTTCAACATAAAGTTCTACCCCTCACCTCCTGCCTCTGCTACGGCCACAGAACTGAGAGAGAGCTGGGAGCCCATCCACAGCCTCTGCAGTGACCAGATTCCCTTTGGGTTTCATTGTCATTACCTACTCCTGGCTCCACGAAGAATGTGTTCACTGGGCACATTTCAGCAAAGTCTGAGGATGGAAGCAAAACAAAAGAGAAGGCCACGCTGGTACTTTCCCTGTAACCCCGTACACCGAGTGCTTAGTTTAATTTGTTCCAGCCAGCCTAGCGCTGTGTGCCCAGGGCCCTTCCTTACTTCAGCAGGGGCAATGCTGCCCTTACACCAACATCTGAGAGACAGTACACTGAGAAGGAGCCTCACCACCACCCTACACTATTTAACAGGTACCAGATGCCCACAGTCTCAATGGAGAAAGATCAGAGATGCTATAAATGAGGGAAACAGGGCTGGAAATGAATGGCTCCTCCCTCCATGGGACAATTATGACAATTCTTTCCCTAATTCATGGACATGACATACAGAAGTTGAAGCCTAAGACAAAAAATAGGCACCTCTTCAGTCACTTCTTTCAGGTTGTGGAGAAGACTGAAGTATTCTGCATTCGTATGTCAGGTGGAAAACAGCCTGGAGAAATGATGTCGAATATTGCTTATATCTAAGGCACAAACAGTTCCAAGCACTTTTGAAATATGGCATATTAGAACTGTTTGCAGAAATAACATCAAACAGGACAGGGATCTTTTCACCACCATTGTGCTGTTACCACCCTCCTCCACCTGACTGGCAAAGCCCAGACAAACATGCAATTTCTGCCATGCTGTGGCTTCAAAAGGGTTTTGAGCAACAAAAAAAGCCTTTTTCTTTCTCACCAGAAAATGTAAATAGTGACCAGAATAGTACTGCAAAGAAAGCTGGGCTGGAACTGTCTGGGTCCTGCTCTAATTTTTGCTTTTGATGAGAAGATGTGAGCACGTTTGTCCTCTGTGTAGGTGGGTATTGTGGGAGACATTCAAAAGCAAAACAAGAGAAAACCCCACTGCTGCTTGCCCCTGGATGAGGTACACAGCTGTGTGCACTGGTGGTACAGACTATAACGAAGCCCGAGTACGGCCCCTACGTTACCTTGCGGAGCTGAACTGACTAGGGTTGGGTCAGAGAGGAAAAATCATGAGCATTAAAAATATGAAAGGCAGATGTGAGGCACAAAATAAATAGGAAGCGCCAAGTATGGTACAGTGACCACCCAAACCACTCCATAATCTCTATACACCAATCATTTTCACCTTCCCTATGTGCATTTTTGGTTTCTGAGCTTTCTAGTGAGGCAGGTAGATGACATACAGCAACTGAGTATTCTGGTGGCTTTAGGGAAATGCATCACATGAGAGATGCTGGGAGTGTGCCTTTTCAGCAGATAGTGGTGGCCTATGGTATACCAGGTGTGCAGACAATTAGAACCTGCTGATAGAATTAAATTATTACACAGCCTTCTGAAATTGTTGTTTTCATTTTAGACAACTACAAGCCTAAATCTGCAAAGGACACAAATTACATTAACTTCAGAAACAAAAACATAGGGAAATCTAAATATAGTTATTTAGGAAAGCTTATGCTGTCTAAAGAACAATTTAGATGTTATTCCAGGAGCTATACCAAACTGTGCTACAGACTAGTTCCAATAAAACGCATTCAGGTGATGGTAAAATTAAAATATTTCTTGAATATAAGTCTTTCCATCCCTCAAAGTTTCCCCTAAGAGTCTGTTTTTACTACTGTACCAACAGTGCAGCCATGATTTGGAAGGGGTGGTAAACACATCCAATACCCATCATCAAAGCAGATTGCAGTATAAGGGTCAGAAAGGGGTTTATCATGACAGGATGTCTAAGAAAGCTAAGGAAATGCTGTGCCTATCCCTGTCCCTATCTTGACAGCCAGGTTCTTCTCCAGGTGTTTCGTCCACAGCTGCAAAGGCATGACTAAGTACTCTGTCTCCTGGGACATAATGACTGGAAGGAGCACACGACAAGTCCTTCTTTCTTGCTTCTGACATTCACCAGGGAGAAGACAAAGTGGACACCAGTATATGCCATGAACAGGGTAGCAGTGCCTGCTCTGGCCTTGGCCTTCACCACCTCTCTGCTTCAATCTGCCTGGTGAGTGTGACCAGCTGGTTTGAGGGTGGATTCACTTAAGGTACACTAGGGGGTTAGGGGATGCTTGTCTTCCCAACATTGCCAGTGATGGGAACACTGACTCAAGCTGGATCAAAACCCCTTCAGCTCTGCCACAGACACGTTTGCTCTGATGATGTCCAAGGCTGTCATATTGAAGATCTTATTGGGGTTGTATACGCCATGCTTTTTGAGAACGTCCACTGTGATCAGGACGCTGGAGTTGACAGGGAGATGCAGATTGTGGCTTCAGGGCAATACTGGGAAACTACTGTGTTGTTCATATTGACAGTGTCTTTGGTCACCCAGTGTCATGCCTGGTTTCCTGAAGGCTCCAGCTGGAATCACCAACACATTGTAGCCCTACAAGCAGTCTGGCAGCTTGGCAACTGCTTGGGTCTGAGGCAGCCTTTCACATGTGCCCTGGTCTCCATGTAGCTCAGATCCTTGGCCATCTCCAGGTATGAACATATCGAGGGTCTGGCAGCTCACAAAGGGGCTGCTGAGGAGCCAAAGGGGCTGCCTGATTTCATTGGAAGCCCCATGCATGGCAATGTTCTGAAACTGCAGCAGAGAGAAGCACCAGCACCAGTAGAGTGGAGAGCATGGCTGTAGCAGCTGCAACAATGGCCACCAGCTGTAGGAGCTGGCAGGCTCAGATGTCTCCAAACAGCTCTCTACTGCCCAAGACTTCAAATTCTTTCAAAGCTGCGATTTCCTTCCATGTCAAGCCATTCACTTTCCCACTTCTACAAGTTTATCTTCAAGAAACTGAAGAACACTTATTTTCTCTTCATTTATACATAATAGCTTCCTGGTCTCCTTTCTAAAGAAACCTTTGAGGGCTGGGTACGGTGGCACATGCCTTTAATCCCAGCACTCAGGAGGCAGAGGCAGGCAGATCTCTGAGAGACTGAGGCCAGCCTGGTCTACATAATGAGTTCCAGACCAGCTAGGGTAACAGGGAGACCCTGTCTGAGAGAGAGAGAGAGAGAGAGAGAGAGAGAGAGAGAGAGAGAGAGACAGAGAGAGAGAGAGAGAGAGGGAGAGAGAGAGAGAGACAGAGAGACAGAGAGAGACAGAGAGAGACAGAGAGAGAGGGACAGAGACAGAGAGAGACAGAGAGAGACAGAGAGACAGAGAACCTTTGAATATGCTCTTTGACTGAATTCTGCAAGTGCCTTCCACATTTTCTTCAAAGCATTAATCCCCCCATAGTGTATTCCAAGCTGAACTTCCTCCAAGATCAGCTGTCTACACTCACCAGGCAGATCCAAGAGGCAGGTACAGAGGCAGTTACGGCCAAGGCTGGAGCAGATGCTGCTTCCCAAGAGAACATGACCTATGAGCTCCAACATAATTCCTCTCATATATATATATATGTATATATACATATATATGTGTGTGTATGTATAAGGATATAGGCATCTCTCTTTATATATGTATGTATGTACATATGCGTATAAATCCTTCCCACAGTGTGAATGTGTAACTATTAAGGTCAATTTTATTTGTTGCTGCCAATATATTTTGGGTTGTGATAACCTAAGTGATCAAAATGTAAAAAAACAGCCAACCAAGCATATCTTATGATCTTATTTTTTGGTCCATATAACATCAAATTTTAATAATTATTGATCATTCAGATGAAGATGGATATCCCCTAATAGAATATATGTTGGTTTCCTCTTATTCCTTTATCTGTATATTCAGAATGTGACCCTAGTCCTTGCCTTCTTCCTCTTCCAACTCCAATGACTGTATGGCACTGATGTATGGCATTGGCTAGCCAACCATGTCTCAGGCTAACCTACCAATGCCCTCACTTCCTCTTCTCTGAGAACCATAATTTCACCTCCATCCTAGTAATCCATTCTACTTCTGTATGATTATTTGGAATTGAGGCATTTCTGAAATATTACATAAAATAATACAATATTGCTATAAAAAGTATCACATCATGAAAGATCTATATACAATAACTAGTAAGATGGGATGAGGATGTAGCTCAAATGGTAGAGTCCAGGAGAAGAGAGGCAGGTGGGCCAGTTTGAGCTGCCTGCGCAGTGGAAAAAGCTTAGATTAGGTCTGTATAGACATAGTTGTACTGGTAACAGACGAAGAAGTTGGATCAGAGGGAGTAAAAAGACCCAAGAAGAGTCCAGGAGAAAAACAGTTAAGTACGAAGTGCATTGCGGTAATGGTACCGCAAAGGAAAGGGTTAAGACAAGGTATAGGAGTGGTGATTTGATGGAGGAAGTGAGGAAGTGCGAAAGCTAGCTAGGACTCTAATTCTAGTTTAAGTCAGGAGTAGTAAGAGCAGGGGAAATTGTTGGGTTCCAGACACCAAGAGATCAACCATGCAGAGTTATCTATTCATTTTGGAATCTGTGGGGAAACTAGGGTCAGAGATTCCAAGTTGATTCTTATTTGGTTATGAGCTTGGAAGGAGTAGGAATGAATGTGTTCTCCCTAATTTTCTGCTAATAGAACTCAGGGCCAGGGCATATTATATTTAGAGCCCTTGCCATCATCATCAGGATAACCATCATTTCATCAACAATGGCTACTACTAGTTGCTGCTGTCACTAGTACTCAAAATATGTAGGAGGAAGTTGATCACTTCTGAGAATGTGGTTTCGTGGTTGGTAGATGAAATGCCAACTCCATTTTTTCATTCTACAACAGTTTACTGAGTGCTTAGTGTCTGCCAAATATCAAACTGGGCAAGGGAACAAAGCAGAGAACAAGAATGAATGCACGGTGAGAGAGCAGAGGGGACTGGCACAGCCCTGCTCTTTTAAGAGTTTGGTAGTTGAAAGAGGCTGTGATAGGAAAGCAGCTGAGGGTGAGGGTTATTCACATCCAGTCAAAGTTGCTAGCTGGGTAAGAACTCAGCTTGGAAAAGATTGCTTAACTGTTCTGTGCCTCAAATACTATACTATACTACATTGTACCGTATGGCCCATCTAGCACTTAAAATATTGTTTCTGACATCTTAGTGTCAGGTGCATTAAAAATGAATTTTTCTGTATGAAACTGTATTTTAATAATGAAATGGAGATCTTTTTTAAAGGTTAAAACCTCATTTAATTTTATGTCTTATAGGGTTTATACTGAGTACAATATTGTATAACTGTATTAGTTCAATTGTAAAAAAACAATATTGTTTCTGTTGGAAATGTGGCTACAGGTTGGATACAGGCAGCAGTCTTGGAAGAGTAACTGATTCAAAATGTGGGGGCAATGACAGGGACATGAGAGGGATCTGAGACTATGAGGGAAAAACCAGTGAGAAGGCATGATGCTGTAAAAGGGAATTTCAGAGAACCATGGGATTCTAAGACTGCAAGAAAATTACAAACTCACCATATCTGAGTTCTAGAAATTATTTATAATATGCCACAACCATTAAATAAAAATTGAATTTTGAATCTCCAAAAGCCAGGAGTCTCTAAGCAATGGTGGAAACTATCCAAGCCCAAAGACATTCTTAGCTGACATAAAATTTGTATTTACTTGTTCCATTTTTTCAAATTCCTAGAAAAATGCTAACCTTTATGACTGGGCTCTCATTGGGAAATATAATTTACTCAGCTAAAAAAGAAAATCTGTATATTTTAGGATTCGTAACCGCATCACACTTAAAAGTCTTTGCAATGAATTTTAAAACTGGCCCTGCCCCCGAAGCAGCCTTTCAGTGAACATCACAGGTCTCTGGCAAGCAGCTGGGTGGGCAGCACATGGCACGCACGCAAATACTCCCTCTAATCTACAATGATCTCACAGACACAAACCAAGGGAGTCTCAGGAGAGAGGTCCAAAAGGCTCTGGAAACAGAACAAAAATCAAGTTTTTAAGCTTATTTGCTGATTTCCAGAAATGCCGTATTATGATCACTGTCCTTCATTTTTCCCTTGTCCTTTGATGAGCAGTTTCTTTCCCTCTAGCCTGGTGGATTCTGCCTATTTCTCTTGGCTCTAAAATTTAATCTAAAGGCATATATTTGAAAGTACATATTCTCATTCTGTTTCCTACATCACACTAGGTATATTAAAGATACTACATAAAAAATTCAAAGCACTGCTTTGAATTTTTTTTTTTTAGTCTTCATTCTTTTTTCTAGACTGGGAGTTCACATTTTTCCTGCACACTATTTCATGGAAAGCTAGAAGCTGGAGAATTTGCATGGGTAGTTCACAGTGAAACGTTTAAAAGGGTCCCTGACTTCTTGATCAAGAAATAAAAGTAGGGAAACTGAAGTCTTGTCCACTGACTATCATTTAAAGTGACAGGCTTGCTCTTAAAAATCAAATGAGCCAAACTTTTTTGTTGTAATGTTTTTCCTGATGTTCCTCTATTCATTGAAAAATTGACTCATCTCTTCAATAATCCATACATAACTAAGCATAATTCTGGGGTGTAAATGTGGTATTTTATCACTTTTTAACCTTTTGGCTAAGATCAAGTGAAATATGGTATTTTGATATCACATTAAACTGGAAGCTCCATTTACTGTTTTAATTTCAACCATGTATTTACTGCATTTCTATAGAATATAATTAATGATCAAGTTTTAACAAAGGAACTCATGCAGTTCATCCTATTGCAATACCCTTGCCCCTTTAGTGAATAGACAGGTATATATTAAATTCCACTGATTTTATTTGGGCAAAATTTAGTTTAACTTTCTTCGGGGGAATGGAACTCAACTAGAAAAATCTGTGTATTTTAGGATCTTTAGGGTGTTTATTGATAAAACAAAAGGAATTTTCATATCATGAAATAATATGGCCTCAACATTAAAAAACTTGGATAAACATCATTAGAAGAAAAGAAAGGGAATTCCAGTTTTGTAGAGCTTCAAACTTAGGGACTGAAAGGGAATAGACTAGAAAATGTTCGTAACATAGGGTAAAATGTGAAAGTTTGACTACTCCCTTAATCCTAAAAGTCTCCTCAGATGTTTCCACATGAAGAATCCAGTGTAACACTATCAACAATTTGCCTGAGGAAGCAGAGAAGACAGAGAAGGAAGGTGTGAGAGATGGAAAATAGGGTGTTCTGGTTAAGAAGTTCCAGCTGTTGTCTGTAGATGGTTGCTTTTCTGTATTAGGTACTTTTGTGGTACTGTGGTGACATACCTAGCAAAAACAGCTTAAGGAGGAACACTTTACCTGGCTCAGTGTCCACGGGGTTCCAGTCTATCACAGAAGGGAAGGGAAGGGAAGGCATGGTGGCGTGGCTCTGTCCCTGATTAAGGGGTCCTGTGGTGACAGGAAACAGAGAGCAGGTTGGAGCCAGGGGCCAGGCTACGACCTTCAAAGGCCTGCCTCCGAGTGTAACACCCAGAACTTACCCCTGAAGGTTTGAGAGCCTCCCAAAATCATGCCACCAGTCAGAGAACAAGTGCTCAAGTCCTGAAGGGGCATTTCAAACCATAATGCTACCATTTTAGAAGTGTTTTCTAAGAGGAATTCTGCTTTCACTGTTCTTTGTATTCCACACAAAAATGGACACCAGACTTGGGTGAACTTGGTAGTGAACTTCACAATGTACTCAGCAGCCGTGACTGCTTTCCTGGAACTCAAAGACAGTCAGAGACATGTGGAAAAAACAGCAACCACTGCACTAGCCATACCATAGTGCGATCAGAACGTGCAAGAGCAGAGCAAAGATGGACCCTGAGCCCGTATTGGAGGCTGGGTGAGGGAAGGAAATCTTTTCTGGAGTCAGAGATGTCTAAGATGTGACCTGCAGAGAACGTAGGAGTTAGGGAAGGGGCAAAAGGGAGGCGAAATGGCAAATACCAGAGCTAGTGATAAGAACAAGCTTATGGATTTGAAGACCTCTGGAGAGGTCAGCCTTGGTGGGAGTGTGGGGAGCAGGGAGATGACTGTGACAGGCATAGTGACAAGGAAGGCCTAGGAACCTTGTCGGCACACCTGCATCCTCACAGCTGCAAGGACCCAATGAAGTAGTTTTACATGTGTGTCAAGGGGCCTGGGAGGGGGAATCTGGGACGGGAGCCTGTCCAGAAGCAGAAGAGCTGAAGCTTCTGAAGTAGGTGATTCTAGAAAAGGTGAGCCCAAGTGAGAAGCTGGAACTCAGTGACTGACAGCCTGTGGAACATGAGAGGCAGAGAGGAAGTTAAGACCGAGGGCTTTGGTCGGGTCAGATGGGTGGCCATGGCCATGGACTCCAGTTGGGCACTATAATACAAGGCAGCAAAGAGTTTTAAGAGGCTCTGATAAACAGTTTAAATTTTGGACCTGGTGAGCTTCATCTTTATATCTGCAGAGACATCTAGGGAGTTTTCAGAAAGGTCTGGAACACAGTACCAGAGAAAGAATGTTTGCAGTTCTTAGAAGACAGACAAATACTTCAGTAGATTGTAGGAAATAATGAGAAAAGCAGTGCAGACAGTCCACCTGAGGAACAACCATGCTTAAAGTCAAGAGACACAAGCAGGGGCCCTGAAGGAGACAGGAACACAGTTGCCTGATGGAGGGGCCACTGTGTCAGATCCTGTAGGGGAGTCAATCTGGAAGGCAGAGGGCTCTGCAGATTTAGCAACAATCTCAATAGCAATTCTTGTGGAGTGATGGGGACAGAGATGAGCTGTAAGGAGGAAAAGAATCAGTAGAAATGAAGGATACACAGTAACTAGAGAGGAAATAGGATTAAGAAAGATTTATCTACTATGGGTTATATTTGAACATAGCCCAACTCTTATCAAATAGGGCCTTTTCTGGGAGGGAGAAATTACATATATGTAGGATCTGTGAAGCAGCAGACATTGTTCTAATAATGCTTTCCAAGCACTAAAATTCATTTGACTGTTACAAGTTCTACGAGGCAAGTTTAATTAAGAATCTCATTTTGGAAATGGAGACACTGAGAGATTAGGTAAGTTGCCTGAGGTTCTAACACTTCTAAGTGGTAGGACCACAATCTGAATGCAGGCAGTCTGGCTCCAGAATCCATGTTCTTAGGCCTCATGCCTCTCTTCAATACAAGATAATCTAAAAAGACGCTCCAAGCCTCAAGAAAGATGAAGAAGTAATAACAGAAAAGATGGGGCTTCACAGAACATCTCACACCTTCCCAGCTTGACAAACTGCTCAAAATGGGCCGAGCTTCCATGTTCACCATGCTGTACCTGTGTAAGAATGTTGCCATATTGACCCCTTTGATTTATACATTGATCCTCTAACATCAAAGAAACAAAAGTCATTTGAACTAAATGGATTCTCTAAATAGTTGGTTTCCTGTTAGATAACAATTTCCTCAGGCTCTTTGCAAATCAATCTTGACACCAGGTATCTTTGTGGAACCTCCATATTGAGGAGACAGTAAGAAATCATTAGACAAATGTAATTTCCTACTTTATGCTAAATATCCTTATATTTATAGACAAGTATAGTTGTCACCATTCATTAAAGAAGCTTCTTTTTTTCAACAGATGGAGACTATTACGGAGTTGCATAACTGGTCACACATAGAGAATAAGTGTCTGTAAGGTGCCCAGCCCTAAATGACACATCTACAATGGAACCTCTACACCTAAGGCTCACAGACCGTAGTGGAAAAGGGGTAGAGAGAACACTAATGCATCTCTCAACTCTCACCTGCAAAGCTTCTTCATGTAACAGCGGGCAAGTAACACAAAAGGCCACAAGTGGCCTAGTAAAAATGCACTGGGCCAAGAAGCAAATGACAGACTTACTGGTTGCAGCACTGAAACAAGGCAAGGTCAATCATATGGAAGAATGCCCATCATCAAGGGTGGGAGGGACTGTAGGCAGAGCGCATGTCTTTGGCTTCCCCAAATAAGCATAGCTATAGAGTGTCTGACCTAGTGCTATACAGTGTGTTCAGGGAGGAATGCATGTGCCCTCATGGAGAAGGCAACCTACTCTGTGATGTTAGTAATGCATTAGTGCTATGTCCTAACCAGAGCACAAACTGCTTCTGTGTTCCTCTCCATGGCAGATAGGAATTTACAAGGAGGTGCTGTCTATTTACCATACAAAGAAAAGATAAGGTACAACCCAAAGAGTTTGGGAACAAGAGTTTGTCAATACAATTTAAGAATGAAATGAAAGCAAAGCTGGCAAGATGGCTCAGCAGGTGATGGTGCTTACTGCCAAGGCTGGCAACCTGAGCATGATCCCTGAAACCCAGATTGTGGAAGGAGAGAACTGACTCCTCAAAGTTGTCCTCTGACTTCCACACATGCACATACAATGAACAAATGTAACGAGAATTTAAAAATGAAGTTAGATGGGGCCGGGCGTGGTGGTGCACGCCTTTAATCCCAGCACTCGGGAGGCAGAGGCAGGCCGGTATCTGTGAGTTCAAGGCCAGCCTGGTCTACATAGCGGGGTCCCGGTCAGGGCTACAGGGAGACCCTGTCTCAAAAAGACCACCCCCCCCAAAAAGAAATTAGATCAGCCAGATTGGAAAACAGAAAGCAAACATATCTCTTAGGGGAACATTAGTGTTCATAAAAATCTCAAGTAATTAGCTCTTTAAGCAACAACGGATTACCATAGACAAAAATGATTCACTGCACAAAAGCTGGCGATCCAGCTGAGTGCTGGTAAGGCTTGTATAGAAGCCAACTTCATTGGGAGGAGTCTGCAAAGAGATCAGTTCTCTGGATAAGAAAACACTGGCTAACATCACTTTTGAATTTGAAATGAATCTGCCACTAGGAATGGTGAGAAAATAAAAGACAGAAAAAGAGCAATTGCCAAGAAAAAATAATGCTTGTTTCTAAGAATGCTGCTGCCTTGTTTTATGAACTAGTCTATTTGTTTTGGCTCTAACTAAACTCAAGAATGTTTCTTCATATTTTACAGTGTAGTTTATAGACATCAAAGGAACAATCTCCCCTTTCATCATTATTTACACATAAAAATAATGCAATTTGTGGTGCATGTAAGATGTAACTTCTTAAAAAGCTCTCGAGTCTAATTTATTAATTGCTTGAGATTTAAAGTTAAACAAGGGTGAGGTGCAAATCATCTGTTACTCTGAAATATTCTACCACCAAATCTTGTTTTATTAATGAGATGTTGAACAGCCATATGAATATTTATTTAGGTGGTTGGAGGGCTTTATGAAGAATCCTGGAGCAAGTGACAGAGACATAAAAGCAAAAGGGTTCTGACTCTCTTGAAAAAAATGGGGCTGTTTCTTTGTTTTTAATTCCACTTTTTCCTCTCTGCTTCCAACATTAAAGCATTCCTGTAACCCACCAACCGCCCCAGCTCTGGGCTGCTCCAAATCTTTAGTTTCAGCTGCTACGGCTGCTATGATGGCAACAGCCTCCTACTGACAACTCTGAAAATGACATTTCACTGTTTTGGGGTGGCAAGACATCATTGTGCTATTTTTTTACAGTGATATACATTTGGAAAATATAATATAGGCATAATATCAGGTATAATGCACTTATTTAATTTTCATTTAGTTTCTTAGGAATTCCGTATAAAGCTACACATTTTAACACACACACACACACAGACACACACACACACACATTTTAGACAGGGTGTTATTATGTAACTCCAGCTGGCCTGAAACTTACTGAGGTCTACCTGCCTCTGCCTTCCAAGTTCTGTGAACATGCTATATTCTATGTAAAACTGGATGAGTCAGAAAACTGCTTTAGCATTTTCTCCTGATTTAGAAGGCACCTTAATGAAGAATCAGTTATGATAATACAACTGTTTATTAACAGCTTTATTTCCCTCATTAATATTTTGTGATATTCAAAATTATATATGCATATAGCCACTTTATCTTTTTGTGGAAAAATATATACACACAATCTACATACATACATTGTTCCATTTCCTCTTTAAAAAGTATACACATATCTCAACTTATACCTGAAAACAGAATCATTTACAATATAGGTAAAGACTTCTGGTGTCAAGTGTTTAAGCTCCATAGTAACAAAGCTGATCTGAAACCAAGTCCACCAACAGGTGGTGGGCTCTTAGCCCAGTCTCCTCCAGGGCTTTTCTTTCTATGTCAGTCTAACTCTCTTTCATCCCCCCCTGCAGAGCTGCTCCTGCTGTCCTCAAAGCTGCCTACCCCACCCCTGCAGCCACCTTTGAGCTCTGTTTCGTGGGTTATTAAATTTCCCACTAGCCATTCTCTTCTCTCTTCTCCGTCTAAATTCCGCTTTCTAGTCCTTCAAGTGAGATGATCTCATCTGATTGTTAGGAAGAAAGGTTTCTGATTAGTTTCACATTACAGCATGAATTATTTCCAGTGGTTTAATATGTTAACACATCAAGGATGTCTGCATCTTAAAAGGAGTTTGCTAACCTAAAGGATTCTGCATTTAACTGCAGATTTGAGGGAAGAAGGAGGTATGAGTCTCAACTTCTTAAATTTTTTTTCTTGGGGCTGGAGAGATGGCTCAGCAGTTAAGAACACTG